>NC_142933.1:47718750-47756250 GCF_046866305.1 Octopus bimaculoides | reverse complement strand
TGAAGTCATGTATCTAATAGTGAAATACCTGCAGAAGGTTTTGATTAAAAGTGAAAATCGAGTAGTGACAACTTACTCTCAGTATCAGAGACATTTATGCATTGTGCATGACTGCAATCTAAAAAGAAAGTACATGATTGTCTCACATTGCAGAGCCAAACAGTTGTATTCTTGAGTGCATTAGATTTACATTACACCGATTATCTAGCTAGTCTTTACGTTTAACATGAACCGAATGATATCTCACTTACTGGACGTTATTATATTTATGTCTATCTTTTGTGGAATTTTATGGATTTATTAGTTTTGTAACTGTTTTGTTATTGAGTGTAACAAAGATATATCATATTACAAAATACAAGACTTATTGATTAGTTATTGAAAATATATAAAAATATCATGATTGGCCGATTATTCTCTAGAAGGGAGAAATCTGAACTGCCTTGTAGCTTCGTTTTACTGACTGGTGATTTTATTGACAGTATTTAGCAGACAAGTGATAAAGTGATCATATATATTAAAAAGCTAATTTCCAGCTGCATTTCAAATTAATTCGCAACTAGCCAGTACCCATTGAGTATTTATGAATGACAAATAACGTATTATAATGAAAAAAAAAAAGAAACATTAAGCGGATATAAAGACAATATTCGCCATATTGGCACAATATGGTCAGATTTTGATTTCAGATCTAGAATAAGGAAAAAAACAACCTGAGGAGACTTGAAAACTTACGTAGAGCTGAAGAAGAAAGTCTTGCAATTTTAATAATGTTTCGGCAATGATTTATATGAGAAATTGCTCTTAGAGGCCATCAGATATTTTTGAGGTGCAGTATTGTTAGACTTGTTTATCTCCAGCCATGGTGAGTCGCAAGACCGTTTTCCCAGTATGTATATATTTGCATATTGGCGATGTTGATGTTTCTATTCGATGTTTCCGACGTCTCTGTTCGTAAACAGAACAGAAGTCTACCATGCAGTATTTAGCTTTTATACAAATGATATCTGTGTGAGAATGGTGAGAGGGAATAATATGTTTTGTTAGAGGCGACTCGATAGGGTAAAACATTTCTAAATAATAATTTTCATGTTCTCAAATAAACCTAAGATATTCCAGAATTGCTAGATTGCAGTTTGTCGGAGAAATTTCCTTTTCAAACTTCAATAGTGGTTTGGCAGTAAAGCTCTGTGTGAAGCTCAGTGACCAGTATTTTAAGCCTAAGTTTATAGTTTGAGAAACAGTCGAAAGCTACCCGGATGTCAAAGTAACAACATAACTTTTGTTGTGTGTAGGAACATTGCTATGTTCCCATTGGGAAAGATATAATGAAGAGTTTATTGGAGAAAGCAGTTAGCTCTGAAACACACACTTTAATAGAAATGAAAGAGGTACGACTGTGGTAATGGCTAGGAATGTTATCGCATGGTGACTGCGATAGTAATGTTATATATTTCCCAGAATACGAGCTAACAGATGCAGGCGAAAAGTAAAGAATCTTATAACATAATTGTAAAATTATAGTAAATTTCAAACTCGTCTCGAAGTATTGGCATTTCTTAAAGGAAAACTAAGACAAAATTGTCTATTCTAAAGTCTTTTCATGAAACAGGTTTAACACATGATTAGCACGAAGAAAGATACTGCTCAGAATGTCGAAGCTAGAAAGAAGTAATTACTCGCCAGAAAATAGATAAGAAAATTAAAACGGGAAACATTCTATCGAATGAAACTGCTGAATTAAAACTAAAAATTTCTAATAGCCAAACAACAACAAATCTGAACAGACATGTAACGTACTAGCCATGATCGTATTTTATGCTTAGTTGAACGAATCCTCGCGCCAGATAATTAAGATGTCTTGCTATATTTGATACCCGTAGGCGCTTTCCTTTTTTCTTGTATTTTATTTTCATTAAACAAAACAAGTCAACCATCTCACTGCATGCTGAATTTTTCTACTCGATTTCTCACATATTAGAGTATTAAGAGTTAAGAACGTATTATACTGATATTACTTTTAGGGGTAAAATACGAAAACACTATGGCTGCTGATGTCAAGTGCTGATTCAATAAATCAATTCGGTGACATATGTGAAAAAGCAAGCACAGTTGTAATTAACGTATGCAATACTTTCAATGTATCTAACTTCTTAGGCTCTTTGCTTCACTTTCTGTTCTCACATCAAACATATATATATGTGTATATATAACAATAAGAAAATGGAGGGGAATAGGTGGTATTCATCAACTTGCAGACATTGTATTGTGTCAATTTACCTGTTTATTTGTTAACTAAGAGGACAATAATAACAATATACAAACACATGCGATATATTATGTCATATCAGTCATTAAGAAAGGACATCTAGTGACCGAAAATGGGACAATGACTTACAGCTGTTTCAGTCTAGTGGTGGCATGCCTCATTCTATCTATATAACTCCAGTAAGCTGAAGTAATTCATAGATGAAATGGATGAAATAAAGGTACATGTATGATTCTCCAGGCCTCTTCAGAGATTTTATAAAGTTCATGAAGTTAATTTACAACATCCAAATATAGACATAAAAAATCGTAAAAACTCAAATATATATGCATGCTTTAACATATATAGATATACATAAATAATTTTTGTCTATTCTTCAGCTGAAACTGTCTCCAGTTCTTGTAGTGATGCTGGTGGAGGATATCGAATCCTTACTTGTTTTCCTAAAATGCACCATAAATGTTCAATAATATTAACATCTGGGTACTGTGGTGGCCGGATAAGATGTTCAACTTCACTAGAATGTTCCTCGTGCCATTCAGTAACAACTTTAGCTGTGTGAATTGGTGCATTATCATCCTGAAAGAATGCGTTTCCCTCCGGAAACAGTTCTGCAACCATAGGATGAATGAATTTTAGCAGATAAAATGCTTAAATAATCTTGACTATTAATTCTGCCATGAAGGGAAACCATTGACACGGTGGATTTCCAAGATATATACCCCCAGATCATCACAGATCCTCCTCCATGTTTAGCAGTTGGAAGAAAGCAGTCTGGGTCAAATGCTTCTTTTGGCTGTCTCCGCATGTGTACTCGGTGGGTGGTCGGAAATAAGGTAAAGAATGACTTGTCCGAGAAAATAACATTCTTCCACTACTCTAGGGACCAATTCTGTAGGTTTTTACTCCTCTCTAAACGCTTTGCAACATTTGTTTTTGAAAGTAGTGGTTTTCTGATAGCAGCCCTCCCAAGAAATCCGGCTTTGTACAGCTCCCGACGAAGAGTTTTAGTGGAAAATGGGTTCTCGAGGTGGCCATTAAGCTCTGCAGTAATTTGAGGAGCTGTACTTTTGTGATCCTTTCTAACAATTCGCGTAAGAGTCCGGCGGTCTCTATCTGAAAGTTTTGGTTTTTCTTCCCGAGTTTTGTTTCGACGAGGAGGTTTTCCCTCTTTCTCAAAAGCTGTAATTACTTTCAAGACAGTATTTCTTGATACACCAAACAATATCGGGTGTTTTCGTTACGCTAGTACCTGCCATACGAGCACCAACAATTTGACCTCTTTGAAAGTCCGATAGATCTGACATTTTAATGAATTTTAATTACCTTTTTTTGACGATATCTGAAAAGAAACAACAATTTTAGCAAAAAATATTAAGCAATACTCATAATAAATAAATAAAAACATAAAAATAAACAACCTTTTGATGGTTTTACAGATATTTCAAAATTATGATGCTATGATGCTAGGTGTTTCCATTATTTTGTCCAACCTCTGTATACTTTTATGTATGGATGTGTGTATGCACACACGTGCATCCGTGTATGTATTTGTGTATCTGTGTTCTGTGTATATGTATCTGTGTGTATATATGTAGATGTATATTTAATGTATATATATATATATGTGTGTGTGTGTGTATGTGTGTGTGTGTGTGTGTGTGTGTGTATGCATATGTGAATATATATATATATATATATATATATATATTTATATATATTCTTGAAGGTCAGCTAAGGACAATCGCATGTGTAACCAACAAGTCAACAGTGCAAAGAAATCAAATGCCAATATCTTTAAAACGGCAACCACTTTCACAGTACTAGAATCATCGTACCACTACATCTACACATTCAAAGCAGTTTGCCAGCGGCCCTTCAGCAACAGCATATCCTGATAAACTCAGTAATTACTACTAAATCCAGGCCACGACAGACAAAGAGGATGTTCTTGAAGCCGAAGATTTTAAATTTACGGAGACAATATTTGCATATCACCTGAGGAAACACAACTAGATCTCATAATAGAGGGAAGCAGTTGCAATGAAATAGAATGCCAAGAAAGTGAGAGAGGGGGAGCGAGAAAAAGAAAGGAGGAAAGAAAGAAGAAAGTCGTACTGAATTTAGATATATACTTACTTACAAGTTGAGAACTCTTTCTTTCCATTTTCCTGTTTCTTGCTGCCCCTCTCTCACGTATCTCGGCATTCTCTTTCTTTAATCTCTCTACTTTCCTCTGTAATCATGCTTGTACCTTTCCCTCTATCCACCCTCTCTCTAGTTCCTTCCCTAATTCTTCAATCCCTCTGCTCCCTACCTCTCTCTGTTTCTCCCACATGACCAGTACTCGGCCAAGCATGATTTTTCTAACTTGGCCTGACCGCCGCTCGCACATCACCTTATTTTCCTGTCTCCTGAATTTCATTTATGTTTGTAACCGCAAGGCTTCCACTTCACTCGCCAGCTTAACTTAGCTTGTCCTTTTAGTCGAAAGACACCTGTTGTTATTCTCATGTTTGTATTTGTAATCTTGTAACATATTCTCCGTTTCTCGTTTTTGTTTACTTTGTCCGTGTTGTCACACATATTCGCTTGCTTTCTTCTAAACATTTAATGCTTTTAGCTTAGATTTTTGGGGCCTACCAATTTCGAACAGTCTCAAGTGTAACAGGCTGAAATTGTAATGATGATTAGAAGCTTGACTGATGAATAGTAAGCTACGAATGTTCCGTCCTGGTTTTCCTGTCCGTCCTTGTATCGTCCATCTGTCCGCGTTATGTTTTCATTGTCGTCCGTTATGTTCTTGTTCCGTTCTTTTTTATTTATATATATATATATATAGTGTCGTTGTTACACCTTTTCCTCAAATTGAAAGTATATATATATATATACATATAAAAACACTTTAATTGAAATACAGCTTCCCAAAACTTAAACATCTAATATAATAAATGAAAAAACTCATTTCTGTGTGTCAGTGTGTCACACTTTGACCTCCTCCCTCACTATTCAGTGACACTTCTTCGTGCTGGAGTGAGAGTAATAGTAGGCATAAAGACGGTGAGAACGGTGGCGAAGACAGAGAGAGAGAGAGAGAGAGAGAGAGAGAGAGAGAGAGAGAGAGAGAGAGAGAGAGAGAGAGAGAGTGAGAGGAAGGAAAGAAAAAGACAAGGAGTGAAAGAGAGACAGAAAATTTAGGGAGAGTTGATGTTTTATTAAAAGTAGTAGTGTTGATGGCAGCAATGGGAGTTATAATAAGAGAGAGAGAGAGGGAGAGAGAGAGAGAAAGAGAGAGAGAGAAAGAGAGAGAGAGAAAGAGAGAGAGAAAGAGAGAGAGAAAGATAGAGTGAGAGAGAGAGTGGGTATGTGAGAGAAAGAGGGAGATGATGTACAACTTTCCTGGACAGAAATTCCTGTGGCCAACATACTGAATCAACTACTGAACTCTATTATTTTTGTTTTATTTTTTGCCTTCTGTAATACAAACATGGATATATATGTGTGTGTGTGAGTGTGTGTATGTGTGTGTATGTGTGTGTACATATATATATATGGGAGAATATACAAATAATAACAACAGACGAGGACAGGTGGTGTAAATAACAAAAGTATATATTAGTATGACGCTCGGGAATACGGAAAGTCTCTGACGTTTCGAGCTACGCTCTTCAACAGAAAGAATACGGAGACAAGGAGAAAAACACGGAGAAAAAAAATTGAATAGTGTTCAGTCAACGGTCAATCATAATAATGGGCTCCTCGTCCATCCTCTCCATGTGGCCAAATCACCTCAAATTCGTCTATCCAATTTGGTTAGTTCTTCTTTCATTCCTGCTCGTCTTCGCACTTCCTCATTCCTCATCCTGTCCATCCGTATTATATCAACCATAGCCCTCAGAGATGATATCTCAAACACATCTAGTCACCTCCTTTCCAACTATCTCAGCCCCCACGTCTCTGCACCATATAACATTGTCGGCACAATCACGCCCTCATACACACCTCTTTTCGCTTTCATACTCAACCTTTTATCTCTCAGCATATCTTTCACAACTCTAAGTATCGTACTCTCCTCCCTCACTTTGTATCCCACCTCCTCAGCCAACCCCCACCCGACATCACATGTGATACTAGATACTTAAAACACTCACCTCCTCTAAATTCTCGCCATTTATACTCACATCCACCTACCAGCCCTTCCATCTCTCGAACATCTCATCACCATACTCTTAGCTACATTCACTTTAAGTTTTCTCCTCTCACACACTCTTCCAAACTCTACCACCAGTCTCTCCAGTTGCTCTTCCGAATCCGCCACCAGTGCTGTATCATCAGCAAACAACCACTGACTTACCTGCCATTTCTCTCCATTTTCTCCCACCATTTGGGCTGCCCTACCAAGGGTTCTAGTATTCACCTCTCTCACCACACCGTCTATATATAAAATAAACAGCTACGGAGACATCACACAACACTGTCTTAACCCCATCTTCACATCAAACCACTCACCCTAACGTACGCCCTACTTTTTATATAAAAAACTCTGAACAGCTCTCAACAATCTACAATCTACTCCATACAACCGCAACACCTGCTACATTTCATCCCTATCCACTCGGTTATATGCCTTCTCTAAGTCCATAAACTTAAACTGTACTAATAAGTGATCTGACACTCCTCCACCTTCACCTCTCATTAGATGCATATCTAACAACCTTCCTACCACTCTCTTATCAATTAATATGTAGTCCATCAAGGCCCTATCCACTACTGTCCCTTTCTCCACTCACCACCGCATGAACTTATTCTTCTCCCACTTTTTGAAAAGACTATCCCCCACCACCAACTCCTGCTCCATACACATTTCTAACAACCGCCTTCCACTCTCATTCCGACCAAAAACTCCATATTTTCCTACTACATTTTCTATTTCCTCATTTTCCACTCGTGCATTCAAATCACCCAACAACACTACATAACCAATTTTCCCCACCCTATCCCCACACTCTATCAGTTCCCTCCAGAACTCCTCTACCTCTTCCTCAATCCTTCCACTCTCTAGACCATATGTACTAAAAAAACACCCATATCTCTCCTCGTCCCTCCTCTTAAGCCACATTAATCTTGAAGACACTTCCCTCCACTCCGTCACACTCTTCTTCACACGCTCACTCACCAGCAATGCCACTCCCTCACGTGCTCTCCCACACCTGACACTCGTCCAGTCACATTCCCAAACTGATACTCTCCCTTACTTTTCATTAGTCTCTCTCAGTGCCAGCACATCCACCTTTCTCCTCATCATCACACTCCCTATCTTCTCTTTATCTCACTTGTACTACAACCACGCACATTCCATGACCCTAGTACTAGGTGAGATTTGGTGTTAACCTGCTCCCACTCCCTTGTCTTTTTCTTGCTGCCTTTTTAGGAATATGGATTTACTAGGAGGAGAGGATACCCAGTCCCCTTGCTCCTGCCCCTTTTAGTCGCCTCTTACGTCACGCAGGAAATATGGCGACTGCATTCTACCGAGCTTTTTCCCAGTCGCAAGGTGGGGAGTGCAAGTTAACCGATAGCTGGGACCCTTACAGGTACTACCACTCCAGGCCAGAGTAGATCTGAGAACAATAGTGGCTAAAAGGTGGTTCCACACTCCTCAAACCCTGAAACCATGGCCCCAGGGTCCCACTACCGGATGTACTTTATAGTCATACCCCGGACATGTATATTTAAAAATATGCCACTGAACTTCTCCAAACTAGACACCAATATTTAAGTATTATCTAAGCTTAATAAGATTACCTATGAAACAAAACAACCAATGATAATGTAAATTATCTTCACAAACTGTGAATCCGCAAACGGTTTCCACTTTATAGGAACGAAAGACACTTCAAGAAAAAGAGGCTACAATATAAGAAATTCACAATCACATACGTATTCCTTTGTCAGCTGCCAAACGGATATCACTATGGTTTCAGCACCTGAGCTGTATCGTTTAATCCGGCAGTGTTAATGACGTTAAAACTATAGACGCCCACCTGGGTATCCACCAGCGTATTACTACAAGTAACAACATCAATGTATACAGATAAAATTTACTTGTAGCGACAAAATAGGACTTGAAAAAGACTGAAGCATGCTGAAATCTCGAAATTCTAGTTAACAGAACTTTATAATCTCTTCCCATTTTCCTGCCCTTCTTATTTTCTTCTTAGTAATTATAAGCTCGCTACAAATTTAATGTAGAACACGTTCGGAAATATATATTTATAGAAAATTAAAGGAGGCAAGTTATCGAAAATTATTACACATAAGTGTAATAATAAGAAATAAATAAGAACCTCATTATGATTAATTCTTAATTCACACTGGCATAGACGTCAATTGCAAGCAAATATGGCTTATGCTGAGTACCATGCTTTCGTTAATTGTTGTAGTTGCCTATTTGGTCATGAGCATAAATAAACGCTCTTTCGATTTTTTCATTCTTGATCCAGTTGGACATCGTGAATGTAATAGCTGGATGGATAAAGGACTGCACTAGCGCTCTATCCATCCAGTTATTAGATACACAACCGTCAGCTGGTACCACATTTTAGCTCTTTTAACTGAAGCAACATCCAGGAATTGACCTTATGGCTTTAAGTTTGTAAGGTTTAAATCATACTGGATAAATAATGTAATTCATAACAAAGTTTTGAAGTATTGTTTTAGTTTTCAGTTATCTTATCTTTTAACTACCAATGGAACATTTGGCCGTCAGCTCTATCCTACAATATATCATAGATATGTGAAATTGTGTGTACCGGTTAAATTTCCTCGAATTCGTTGATCAGAGAATACAGCATAATCAGAGTTCAAAGAAACCAGTGTTGGCTCACGTAAAATTATTTTGTTTGAGTAAATTCTTTTGTTGTGAGGGGAATAAAAAGTCTGGTATTTAAGGTTCTACGTCTGACAGAAGTGACAACTTTAAGCGTGTGAAACATTTATTTTTTCTCATACGAAGTTACAATCCCAAAGCGTCATATTATTCTTTTCACGGCATATAAACTTCCAAAAGAAAAAAGAATCATGAGCTTTTTTGTATAATTTTTGCTGATACAAACCATCATAAGTTTCTTCGAACTTGTTTAGTGTATAGTCAAATGAGTTTGTCAGATGCAGAATCAATCCCGAAACATCAATATCCTTTTATTTCCACTTTAAGTAGCTTGTAAACTTAGCATAATTCATAAACTTTTTGTTGACCTCCAATTCGAACGAAATGCTTTGCGCAATCTGTTTCACTTATTTACATTTTGAGTGCAAATCATACTAAAGTCAACTCTACTTTCATTTCACCAGGGTTGATAAGGCATTGTACCAATCTCAATGGTATCGTGTGACACTCTTCGCTCGAAATTACTAGACTTGTACCTAAATTAGAAATTCCAATATCTAAGTCTTTATTTTATTAATGTCAATCATGTGCCTCTGACCGAGATGTGGTTCGATACTCAAATTCCTTGTCAGTGATTTCAAGGTATCGTAATATGGTTTCCTTAATAGTAAGATAAATGTTGATGTGGTGTGTACTTGAGATTTTCAAGTTTGCTGTTAGGTAGATAGGATATTGTTAAACATTGCTATAATAGGAATTAGTACATTTTTCAGAAGTGTTAGATAACCTGAAATGGTATTTTTAAAGCATAAACCTCCCTGTGTGATGGGAGATAAAGTTGGATCCAATGTCCTTTGAATTTGTCGTAAACAAGATGGTAAATCATTTTATCGATACGTATTATCATCCACACCTAATTAACTATCGTAGTGCATAGGATAAGGAAGCTCGCTGATTTTATCAGTGGACAATCTCACTACAAGAATTCAAAAATGTTTACTGCATTATCGTTATTCAAATGTCACTAGTGAATCAATACTTGCTATGTTCAAGTATCTGATTGCTCGAAAAGACAGTGTAATATTCAGCATCGTTATTGTGTCATTTTATTTTCTAAACATTTGAAATCACAACAGTAAATAAGTTATGCATACTTTTGCTATAAAACATACCCCATTTTTTTTTATAACAAAAGACTTATACTCAGTTCAATAATGCAACAATTCAACTTCCGTTAGTAATACACAGCTAATGTAACAACTACAGCGGTTATTAGTTATACCCGTATCTCTCAGCATCATAGCAGCACAACTTACTCTTATACTACTATCAGTAATAAACCCTATATATATGTAATTAATCAGTGCTGTGTCTAACAGGTCATAAAAAATTGTAAGTGGAAAAACTACCAAAGCGTTGAATTGTAAACTGATCTTTGAAGTGTTATAAGTATTCTGTGAGTCTTATATAGATCCAAATTTCCTCAAAGAAATTCGGGACTTTGTAACTCACTAAAGTGTATACTATGTGTATTATATGTACATATCCCTTAATAAGTAGGCTTCATGGACTAGTTGTCCTTGATTCTTGATTCTCTTCAACGGCCGACATTGCTCAAAACATACTTCTTGAAAGGTTTGCTAACTTGAAAAATTTAACCATAGTTGATGCTAAATTCGATACAAGCTGCACGAGAGGCTTTCATTGTAAGACGTTACAGTTTATAAATATCAACGAAAAAAGAGACAGCGGGAGAAATAAAAAATGAGAAATAAAAAATGTTTTTTAAATACTTGTAAATTTCATTGAGTAAAGAATGTATCATAAATGGTAAGTAAATAATTCCTGACATACTGGTGTAAAACGATGGAAATGTCGTTTGAATGAAACTCCAATTCCAATAAATCTTGTTGATGTAATTTGATTTCAATAACTAAATGGCGAATATTTTTTAAGAGACAAAAATAAAGAAGCAGCTAAATAATAAATAATGGAAATGTTAAATATTTAATTAACACTTTTAATTATATGAACTTCGAATTCCTAATTTATGGTCTCCAATATGGGCACACTATTAAGTGTTAACAACACGCAGATACTACCATAGTGACATGATTATAAAAGAAATGTCACCTTATCCCGATATTGCATTTTGAAACTGCTGTGGAGATAAAAGAGATTCTCTTGTTTACTGTTAAATGTGGTCTCGTTTCTGGAATTATTGATAACATAAAGACTGCAAGAACATCATTAATGAGGTTTAAGAAGTTCCATCACACATCAAGCATATCAATTCTGCTTTGTTTATTACATGACCAAGCTATTATATTTTAGGAAATCAACTATGCAACTCCAACAACTTCGGCGATTATTTCATATTCGTAGTGTCCAACCCCTGATAGCAAATACACTTCTTTTTTATGGACATCAAAATTATTCCACAACTGTTTGCATTGAGACAGTAATTTCAGTTACATTTTCTCATCACTTATGAATCCTATTTACTTTCTTTTAATGTTAAGAGATGCTCAAGGCAACTTAATAGAAAAATCTGCTATAAATCTTAAGGCACACTAAAGCAAAATTCTCCTTCCTCTTCTTCTTCTTCTTCTTCTTCTTCTTCTTCTTCTTCTTCTTCTTCTTCTTCTATTATTATTATTATTATTATTATTATTATTATTATTATTATATTTGCTACGGAACACATCGTACATGTTTCCGAACGCTCCAACTAAGTCCGTTTCAAAAATATTTATTTACACCAGTTTTGGTGTCTTTTTGCAATAATAATTTTATTCCAAGTTGTGATCAGAAGCACCTGGAACCTATTATTGGTTTTTATATGGTTGTGCAGCCCCCAGAGGGGCGATTTTCGGCCCACCAAATAAATTCGGTGGGCGTTAAAATTTAATGGAATCAATACAACTCAACAAGATGGCGGAACGCGTCTTGAAAGAGTTGAGGAAAAACAAAACAAACTCTCCTACCAATATGGTAATAGAAGACTTCCCTCCCCTTCCCTTTATCACGGCAAACAATACAGGGGAAGGGGGAAAGAGAAGAACAAGACAAACATAGTACAAAGTACAACAAAGAGTAACAATAGAAGCAGAAACACTAACAGCAATAAAAATGACAACAGCAGCAGCCGCAACAGCAACAACCACGAAAAAGAAAGCAACAGCAGTGGCAGTAGCGATAGCGACAACAATAACAACAACAACGAGAGCAAAAGTGACGACGGCAACAGCAACAAAACCAACACCAGTAACATATATAAGAACGACAACAACAACGGTAGCAGCAGCAGCAGTGACAACAACAAAAACAACAACGAAGACAAACTAAATAAAAATATCAAAACTAGTTTTCCAGCAGCGAGGACTAAACACCGATATAACGTATATCTCACAAATAAGAAGCATAGGCTCCCAGAAGCATGGAAACTAATTAAACAAGAGAACAATTGGGCAAATCTCATGATCCCATCAGAGGTAATTGAAGCAGTGGAGACAAGAACGGTGCTTTTCAGATGTATCTCAGCAGACGCAAAAAGAGCGGCTTTGATAGCCCAAGTAGATACTGAGGCAGCGCTGAGGTGCATAAGAAATGACATCGAATACATAGCGAGGGGCAAACAATATGGCACCATTTCGGTGCTATTTAAATCAGAAGCCCTGGCTGTGAAACATTCAATGACCCCCTCCCACATAGGGAAACGTACAGCTCGTGTCCGCATTCCTAAAATCTCCCCAGGACTAGATATTTGGTGGCCTCTGGGATGCGTAATCGTGGAGGGGACGGATACTGTCCCTATAGAGGCGATAAAAACTGTCAGGGAGGACTGGTCAGGGGTTGACCTGAAGATACTTCTCCAGATCAGACCCGAAAACATATAAAAAATCGCAAACCACCTCCGTCTCCAGAACGGGACAGTGATACATATCATGACTGGGGGCAAAAGGCCGCATTGTTTCAGGAGTGGAGAAACGACTCATTTGGCTGCTCGATGCCGTCTACGGCCTTCACTGCTGCCTACGCCTGAACGAGAACCAAAAACATCACCAGTACCGGCAAAACTACCGCAAGAACACCAAATATATTAACCATCCTAGTGGGAAACAAAAAAAGCTCTCCGACCCCCTCAAACCAAACAAAAATACACGCATAAACAAGATTATAAACATACAGATACAGACACACTTACAGCAACAAACCCTTCACCGAAAGGGCCAAAAAAAGAAAACAGAAAGCACAAAAGAAAAACTCCACAAAGTATAACAACACCCACAATAAAAAATACAAGCACCACCGACGGAAACATCTCACAAAAAACACCAACACAAATACAACCAACGCGATCACTATCACCAGAATCCCCCAAACGCAAACAACCTAAACAGGAACAGACACTCACACAAACATCTAAAACTGCGGATACCACATTCACAGCACACACAGAAACAACGGAAACAACAACACCATCACCACTACAGTTAAGCAAACAAATTAAACAATACCCAACTTCGCACTCAGCAGAAGGGACAACGAGGAACTGATGGCACTCGAAACACAAAACACGGAATTTGAAACAGGGGTGGGGGATCTGCGAATCGAACACATTCCGTGTACCAAAAGATTTACTTCTGGTGCAAATGTCGCTCGATTCTTACACGAAAATTCGGGAGAGCTTTCCGGGGGACGTGGTAACCCCGAACGTGAGACCCACATGGAGGCTCTTAAAGGGGTTCGCTAAAAAGACCCCAACAACTATAGAGGTCGAACCACCCGACCTTCACAAGACACCGGGAGGTAAGTAAACCTTTCCATTCTCTCTTTAGCTTGCCAACATGGCCATACTAAGAGTAGGATTTTTAAATGTGAGAGGCCTGGGATCACCCTGAAGCAAGGACGCCTGCTCAACGACGTCAGGCCTGTAAAACTGGATAAAATTGCTGTCAGTGAAACCAGGATTTGCAATACATGCGTACTGGCCCCCATGTTCGACGACTATCAGGTCTTTGCATCTGTTAGTGGGTCGGGAATGGGAGGTGGAGTGGCAGTGCTGTTCGGGAAAGAACTGGATCTCGAAGGAAACTCGATCTTCTGGGACCCGGACTGGAAGTTGATAGTCCTGGACGTGAGCTTCAGTGAAGGTGTGTCTTTAGACTGGTGGCCGTCTACGCTCCCGCCGGTGCCAAACGGCTAGATTTCTTTAGGCGTCTGGAAACCTTTCTAGATACGTCTCCCCATTACTATTAGTAGGGGACTGGAACGGAATCTTAGATCAATGTTGGGATTGTGTGGGAGTATCTGATAGAAGTGTGGGGTGCAAACGCCTCAAGCGCCTGATCAGACAGTTCCAACTGTCTGACAGGTACCGACGAATGCACGGTGCCAAGTGGAGCACTTTTGGTAAGCAGAACTGGTAATGTGGGATGTCTGCACATTTATTTACCCCCAAACTGCATTCCAAGATCTTTACAAAATATTCTCACTGCTTGAACCAAAGAGTTTAGGTCTGCCTCACTTCTTGCACACAGCTTGAGGTCATCCATAATAAGGGGGCGATTTATTTCATCTCAGGCCTGGACTTTCTGAGTATACTTCTCAGTTGGACTAGCGCAGTAACGAAGGGTTAGAAAATGCATATTTTCTTGTTACTAGTAATTCATTTGCACATAACAGTTCTACTCCCCAAACTCTCCTTGCTTTCTGCAAAAACGTGCTTATCTTCTCCTTGACTCCTAACGTCCTCAGGTATCACAAGAGCCAACTGTAGGGTACATTGTCATAGCTTTCCAGTAATCTATCCATGCAGCAGCTAAATGCTTCTTACTTGCTCGTGCCTCATTTAACACTACTATCTGCCTTTCTATATGTATATAGCAATTAAGCAGTTCCCTTGATTTCTTCCTACACCCTTTTCTCTTCTGCTAGCAATAGATTCTCCTTTTCCAGAAAATTATATACTTCATCTGCTGTGAGTCCAGTTAATAATTTCTAAAGTAATTATAAGCAAATAATAGGTCTATAATTGGTGATTCCCAACCTCTTTTCTTCGTCTGTTTATAGCAGCACTGTCTTTCCTTTTGTCATCCAAGTTGGTGCTCCATTTTTCATGCAGTCAGTAAAAAAATGGTCGCATATAACTGTGTATACTTCGAAGATTCTTGAGCCAGACACCCTGGATAGCTTCTGATTTGGGGAGCTTTCCAGTTTGATATTTCCTTAATCATCTCTTACTTTCTTATCCGTGATTGTTATATTTTGTATCAGTCCAGCTTCCATTTCTCTTTTACATTCCCGTAACCAGCTTGCTTTTATATTATGTTGGACTTCTTTGCTCCAGATCTTTGCCCAGAATTTCCTTGCTACCTCAGCATGTTTCTCTTCATTCTTCACTTGTTTATACAATTTTCTTTCCTTTGCAGTTGGTTCCTGTGTCTTTCTCTGACACTTTTCTTTTCTATGATTGCATGTATCCATCGAAGGTCTCACTTGAGCTGATGAATTTGGTTCTGAAGCCTTCATTTCCACCATGGGGCTTTCCTTTTTGTTGTTCTTTTACTTTTAATCCATAAGACTTTGCATAACGACAGAGGCTGTGCAGTATATAAGGTCGTTTAGATCTTTTATGTTTCTGATGTAAATTTTCTTTAATAGTTCGTCCATCACTTTCATTACTTTATATAATCTTCATTTTTCAACTCCTCTCGGAGCTGGTAGCTTCTTTCTTTCGTTATTTCGCACCTCGTTCGGGTGTAGAAGTAAGTTCCTTTCTTCCCCTGAAACAGAAATTACATCCATCCGCAAATTAGAATTCACCATCATCCAAGCAGCTGTTTCTTTTGTGGATAGTTACTGGTCCCTCTGCTAATCTTTGTTCTTGTCCTGTTTTTTTTTATTCTTCGAGTCCCGCGTAGTTACTCTCACACTCTTTCATTATTGTGGAGGGAGGTCTCCTCCAGTTCCAGCTGGGATAGCCACAGTCTTCTCAAGATTAAATATTTTGGTTTATATATCTTTGCTCCGTGATAGGCAACATGTCCAAATTTTATACATTCTTTTCCGGAATCATATTTTAATAGGCTTACTTCTGTAATAAAATCCCTTTACTGTTCTATTGACGTTTTGAGTTCACTTTCTCCTAAACATTGCAAAAGTATCTGGATAACGACCAGGTCCTCTCATCTGCGCAGTGAAGAACTTGCTGTGCGACTGACCTTCATTCGGGATTCGGGTCTCGTGAACGCTTTTGTCATAATTTTTCTTTGGCATTACACTCATAAAGAGGGCTCTGTTGGTAGGGTGTCACGGACACCAGTGTCTTTATCTATACACCTTCTCTAAGGAATTGCCAGCCAAGGCTAAAGGCACCTTTTTTCCTCTGTGTAGATTTATCCCCGTAAGGACATTCTCTGCCATTTTTACTCTCAGGATAGACGCTATTATTATTATTATTGTTGTTGTCCTGAGCGATACTGGCTCAAGCGCCAATACAGAAGTGCCATTTAGATGGCCGTTGATTCCTCAGAGTTCATCCGCCCTTAGACGGGTCTTATTTTTTCTCATCCAGAGTGACCAAGTAGCAAGAAAAACACCTTCCTCACAAAAAAAGCTACGTTGGACTGCCAGTTTAGTCACCGACGACCCGACATTTGTGATTCAATTTCACGATATCATTTATGGTGGTGGTGAAGGAGTGAGTGTCAAGTACTTATTTAAATAAAATACGCGGACACATGAAAATTGCTTTTCTTGTTTCCACAAGATAAAGAAAAGAAGGAAAGGAGGGGAAATGAGAGAGAGAGAGAGAGAGAGAAGAAAAAAAAGAAAGAGAGAGAGAGAGGGAGAGAGAAATGGTACGAGAGCATCTGTGCTTCACTGTGCGAAAGTATGCAATGAACTGGTGGAGGATGGGTAAGGTTTGCGCATAAAGCCTGTGAGTTAATGTGATGGATTGGGTTGCTGAAAATTTGAATGCAGCGTACACATGAGCTCGCGCACATATAACTTCATAAATACACGCACCCACACACATACGTATACATATACGTCAGCGAGGAAGAGGAAGAAGGAGAGAGAGAAAGAGAGAGATGCAAAGAGAAAGAGAGAAAGAGATATGAGATAGAGCATCTGACAAAATGCTTAGCGAATATTTCTTCTCATTATGTGCTCTGTTCAATTTCCGTCGAGGTCAACTGTACGTTTCATCTCACCAGGGTCGATAAAGTAAGTACCAGTCAAGTACTGTTGTTGTTGGCACTCCGTCGCTTACGATGTCGAAGGTTCCAGTTGATCCGGTCAATGGAAGAGACTGCTCGTAAAAATAACGTGCAAGTGGCTGAGCACTCCACAGACACGTGTACCCTTAACGTAGTTCTCGGGGATATTCAGCGTGACACAGTGTGACAAGGTTGGCCCTTTGAAATACAGGTGCAACAGATATAGGAAGAAAGAGTGAGAGAAAGTTGTGGTGAAAGAGTACAGCAGGGTTCGCCACCATCCCCTGCCGGAGCCTCGTGGACCTTTAGGTGTTTTCACTTAATAAACACTCACAACGTCCGGTCTGGGAATCGAAACCGCGATCCTATGACCGCGAGTTCGCTGCCCTAACCACTGGGCCATTTCGCCTCCACCAGTCAAGTACTAAGACTGATGTAATCAACAAATCCATTCCACTAAAAAATTTCTCAACTTGTGCCAAAATTTGAAATCCATTTTATTATTCCTTATGATAACAACATACACTGTTTTGTCTAATCGTATATCTACACACAATCTCAATGTTAAAATTGCTTTCCCCTTTGGGATATAACATTTGAAAAAACTTTTAAAAGTTTATATTTTCGACAAGCGTAATTTTTAAGATTGGCGATGCCCTAATCAACCAGCCTACGGGACGAAAAATGGGAGATGAGCATTGATATACCCCTCATCAAAATACAAATTGTAAAAAGTAACACAATCGCTACTGTAACAAGCAGCAGCAGCAAAAGCTATAGCAGCAACAGCAGCGGCAGCAGCAGCAGCGGCAGCAGCAGCAGCAGCGGCAGCAGCAGCGGCAGCAGCAGCTCCAACAACAACAAGAACAACAATAATAGCAACAAAAACAAAAGAATGGACGTTGGCAGTAATACCACTGCTTCCACATGCAGCAGCAGCAGCACCACCACCACCACCACCACTACCACCATTATCACTACTGCCACCACTACCACTTCCACCATTATCACTACTGCCACCGTCACCTTCACCACCACCACCACCACCACCACCACCAACAACAACAACAACAACAACCCCACTACCGATGAGAACGACAAAAGTAAAGAAAAGAAATGCTACAATAACAATAACAACATGCTAAACAAAGAGATCAGCATCCTATTAAACACCACCATTAGCATTATCATTCCAGCAGCCGACAGTTATACAGTGGCAACAGAATTAGTTTCGTTGCTGCCGTTACCACTTCAGCGATAAAATATTCAGCTCCCCTATTAAAAAACAAAGACGTCATCACCACCAGTATACCCAGTCACCCCGTCAGCAATCAAAGAATATATAATCAAGCATCTGCGAAAACTAGATCATTTTTAAAAGCCACAAGGGCATCAGAGGAGTTTGATTTAAAAATGGAAGACATTTCGCAGACGAAATGTTTGATATTAGCACAAACTGGAAAAAAAAAAAAAAGAAAAAAAACATAGGAAAAAATGTAGATGAGTGCAAATGCCAAAGGGAGTCCATTCATGACAGTCACTATGGTGCAGTTGAAATTAAATTCCCCAGGGACATTAAGGTAAAAATCCACTCAGTGGCCTCTCTTAAAAATTAGGAATTAATCCTGATATAGTTATACAGACACATGTTGAAGGTAAGAGTGGTAGACGTGTCACCAGATATAAACATCAGCTCGTTGGTCGCAGTCGTTTGGGCCAACTTTGAAGATGTGATACATATATTAGAAGTGCGTGAGTCACGCAAGGAAAACTGGTTGGCGATATGAATGCAACTTTGGGTCGGAGCAGATCAGCAGAAAATCGAAACTATCACTGATCTCGTTTCATATGCCAGAGGACCATTGATAAGTAAATCAAGTAGAGGGCGAAATGCAAAATTTACGCATCAGCAGTAACAATAAAGCCTACAACAGTCAGATCAGTAGCGGCTCCAAAAACTGACAATGGCTACAGTAGCAGCAACAGCTGCAAAATCAGCAGTAACAAAAGATACAGCAGCACGAAATAAAGCTGCAAAAGAACCTGCATGACAACAACTACAAGAAGACAAACAATGTCAACATCAGAAACCCCCAACACAACACAAGACGTACTCCTCCCCCTTCAGATCACTCTATTATGTCCTGCAATGAAGGCGATAAAGATGAATAGAAAACCGTTGTTTGTAAGACAGGAGAAAAAAAAAAGAAAAAAGACAAAACAGATAGGCCCTCACAAAAATTTGAGTGAAGCAAAAGCGAAAACCGGCCTCTTAGCGGCTGGAATTTCATCCTGCACTCGCAGCCCTCTACCAGTCGCGCAATGCTATACGCGGAAATTCCACATCGGCATTTTATGGGGGATTAGTGCTTATCAAAACTAACGATATTCTCAAGGACAGTCTTGGCGTCAACGAAAATCAACTGGCTGGTTCATTCCGGGTTTATTTGCGGGTTAAATCCCATGCATAATTCCCAGAAGTCCTTGTTAGGATAATGCTACCGTGGTCATTGTTGGTTTGAGATAAACTCCACAGCTATGGAAGTACCACCGGCGGAGCCTGTTTGAGAATCGTGCAGAGCAATGAATCCGCTCTGCTCTCTCTCTCGTCCAGTGCCGAAGCATTAGTGACAAGGGAACTTATGTTGAGCAGCTGTTGTCATGTGTGAAAAGGGTTCAGGAATGGGCTCATCTGAGTCCATTGTGGAGATCTTCCTACTGTCTTCCTTTTGCTGGGAAAAGCAGGCAGTTTTTATCTATTTGGTGGCTGTGGACTTGATAGATGTGTTTGAAGACACACTTTCCCTTCTGCCTAAGCCTTCAACATATTCTCGTTTCACTTCATAGGAAAGTGAGCATAGAGATGGAAGTATACTTCCCAGTAAATTTGTTCAAAAGTGGATGGAAGTGGTGAGCACGGTCCTAGTGAACAGATTGACTCTGAGCATGCGCTATTAGAACTGGAGGACGGTAACAGACAGAAGGCGCTAGAAGGGTGACCGTTGTTTCACCGTTAGCTCTTTTAGGTCTTCCTCTATTCGGGGGAATTTTCCATATTTAATATTTTTTGTTACTACAATTTTTTTTTATATTTAATTTACACGCACCCCCACCAACTCTGTGCAATTAGTCCTTGTAATCTTCACGTTATTGTGTAACTTCTGGTGACTAATGAAGAAACTAATATTACGAGTAATAATAGTGTCATTCTTAAAATACGGATTTCAAATTTTGGTGCAAGGCCAGCAATTTTGTGGGAAGGAATAAGTCGATTACATCGACACCAGTGCTCAACTGGTACTTATTTTACCGACCTCAAAAAGATGAAAGGCAAAGTCGACCCCGGCAGAATTTGAACTGAGAACGTACAGACGGACGAAATGCTGCAAAGTATTTTGCCCGGCATGTCAACTGGCTGCCTTAAGTCATTCAAAAGTACAACAAAGAAAAGTTACACTAACTGGAAGTAAAATACATATTACATTTTACCTTTGTTTATATCAATATGCAACATGACACATGATTCTGAGTCCGAAAAATGACTATTAAATAAGGAACTTCGATGAATTGGGTTTCTGTTTTCTCATTTATTTGCTTACTTTTAGTCGATCAGTTAAGAAGTATTCACAATTTACTGAGATGTTATTGCTGAGTTTTGAAGAAGCCTCATTAGGGGATCTAACGCTTTGAATCTGTAAAATTTGAATAGGTATGACTGTGTGGTTAAGAAGCTCGCTTTGTAACCCTGTAATTTCAGTTTCAGGCCCACAGCACGGCCCTAGGCCGATCAATGCATTGTTAGTGAATGTCATAATGTCCTTATGTTTGTGTCCTGTTTTCCCACCATCATAACTTGAAAACTGGTGTTCGTTTGTTTATGTCCCTGTAACTAAGAGGTTCGGCAAAGAAATTGATAGAGTACGGAACAAACGTAAAAATAATTACAAGGGTCACTTTGGCTCTACTAAAGCCTTCACAGTAGTGCCCCAGCATGGCCGCTGTCCATTGACTGAAACATTCAGTTCATTGACTGACTAAGATAAAAGAATGGTTCAAACAAATACCAGGTAATATTTGGAGGAGAGAAAAACCAGAGCAGCCAAGCAAGAATAAAAAGTGAGTGAGCTAAGTTTGAATGAGGAAATTTGATTTTGTTTCATCCGATGAAGATTGCATTGTCGATGTCATGGTGACCATAGCGTAAGCAATAAAATGAAAAAATACTGCAACAGTAAAAGCAGTAACAACAACAATAGCAACAACAACGAGAACAAGAAGCAGAACGATAAAATGAGGAAAAGCAGTAACCGCGGAAATTAGTACCACTGCCTAGAAAAAAAACTCCAACACCATTTAAATAGATAGGTAAATGCCTCGCTCATCTGCAAGTTTGCTAAGACACAAAAATACTTGCACACACATTCGCACAGTTTTCTCTTGTTCACGATTAAAACTTGACATCAGAAACTTCGTCGTGTGAAGTGGGCAGGACGAAACCTTTGTACGTGAAGAGAAAAAAACATTACTGTAACAAAAGTCAACTCAAATTCAAATGACAAGCCAGGTGAGAGCAGAATACCCGCTATTAAACCAGCCACTCATTAAGGATCAAAATAAATACCAGCAGAAACACTAACATCAGAGCCAATATCAACACAAACAATACAGTAATCCCTCGCCATATCGCAGTTCACCTATCGCGGATTATTTAAGCTTACATCAATTCCTCCGTGGTGTTGTTTTGTATTTATAATAAAACAAATATATACAAATTATAAAAATAATTTTAAAAATACAGTGCAGTACTGTTTCTACTTCGCGGATTTTCACCTATCTTCGGGGGTTGGGGTTGGGATTGTAACACCTACGATAGTCGAGGGATTAATGTACTCGCAAAAATAGACACCACTACAACTGCAGAGAAGCGAAAAAGCACGAAAGCAAAAGTAAATACAAAAACAACAGAAAATAAGCATATATCAAAACTGTCTCCACACCTCTTCACTTTCACTGTTGTTTGGAAGGGAACGGCAAGTTCATATAAGTGGTTATCGAAAACAAAACAATTCACACAATAGGGGAGGCTTACGAAGATATACCGCCAAAAACACTCCGAGAGAGCTTTGTATTACAAACTAAACATATGTGTTCCTTAAAACAAATATCAGGAGGACTTTGAAATTGGGTAAGAATAAATAAATATATATGTAAATAATGGAACCTCAGGGAGGTTTTTCACTATTGCCTCTCAACCAACGAAAGGATTTAGATCAACAACCCCATTGAAAGACCAATGTGAATGAGCTCTTCAATACTTTTATTTACAAAGATGATTATACTTATGTATAAATATATATAGGTTGAGGTCAGCTTAGAAGAAAGATTAGGTCACTAGACACAGACATAGTAGTCGTCAGCAGAACAGAGCTTTCCAGTGTGTACTGTTGCATCCATCTTTGCCTACTACAAAGCGTACTGCTTTTGTAGTCTGTCAATATTGGGCAAGAGTGCGAAAGAGTTGTTCCGAAAATCTTGAAAATTGAAGTATATACAGTCATTCTGGATCTAGGTAGAAAGTTGATTGCAGTGGATGTGAGCGGCAGAGAAATATGTTTTTTTCAATCTTATAACCGTATATATTCCAAAAAGTTCAGGACAGCCGGAGATCTTCAGGCGTCTAGAAGCTTTCCCGCGATCGTTCTATTCTTTAATACTAATGACATACTGTGGCATTTTTAACGCAACGCCTTTTAACCAACGCACCGTGTAAATTACTGTTTTTCCTGTCGATTATTTCCTTGGGAGCCTGACGTCACTGCTAATGCAGTTGTCCTACCATCCGTTCAAAAGATTTGTGTGTGTGTGTGTGTGTGTGTGTGTGTGTGTGTGTGTGTGTGTTTGTGTGTGTGTATGTGTGTGTGTGTGTGTGTGTGTTTGCGTGTGTTGCTGTTAAGCTTGTATATTACAGACACCCATTCAATTATATTTGCATCTGGAAATGAGATGGCCTTTGTAGTAATTTTTGTGTCATTGCTGCTGTTATAATTTTGGGTGTTTTCAACGGATACTGTGTATATGGTGGCAGTCGTAGTAGTGTAAGAGATATGGTTTGTGGCGCTGTTGCCATTGCAGCTTATCTTCTTCGGATCTCGAATTCTCGCAAAGCACTGGTTCTAATGTCCTCGTTATCGCTATAGTTATTCATTGCTATTGCGCTGTTATTCATTGCTACTGTCATCGTCCTTTTATTGCTGCTGCTACTCTTGTTGTTGTTGTTGTTGTTGTTGTTGTTGTTGTTGTTGTTGTTCTTCTTCTTCTTCTTCTTCTTCTTCTTCTTCTTCTTTTGGTTACTTGTATCTCGTTATTGTCCTACTATTTTCACACTGTATTGTATGCTAGCGAAATTGATATCTATCTCAATTGTAGCAAATTCTTTTGCAACACTTGCTACTCACACTTTCTTGCTCTTCTTGTGCTTTTCTTCTTCTATTATTGCGATGGATCAATTCGAATACCTCACTATTTTAAAGAAGAAAACTTGCGCTTTCTCTCAAATGACTCTCACTGTCAGAGACGTAAGAGCTAGTTCTAATCTGAACCATAATCCTCACGGCCTTTATTTCTTTACCTTCGAGCGTGCGTAGGCCCATAATAGTTTTGTAATCTTCAGGGGCCATTCAGAATCCCACCCGACGTATGTCATTCCCAGTTACCTTGCCACTCACAAGTTGCATGAACTGTGCCATAACAGTGAGGACGAATTGCTATCATCGTTGCCAATATCTGTCACAATGACCCTAGCATTGTGCCACCTACCCATAAGTGTAAGTTCAAGAAGGTGGTTTGCATCACCGTCTCATTCTTAATGCGCACAGCTTACGGGACCGAATTTCTGGTTCTAGCATTCGGTCCCATAAACCTTATCCAAACGATAGAGGAGCTATCACTCAATATGTCGGCCAGGGATATTTCTTTCTGGAGATCATAATAAAAGCTGGTCCGCTTTTAGCTATACAAAGATACGTGACCTTCCTCCTTTCTAACACTTGAATAAAATCTCTGGCTCAAGCTTTATATCTTTGGCCACATGACTCTGCCAATTAGATTTCGTCTCTGTTAGGTGATTTATCTTACTAAATGCGTCAGTGAAAGAAAGCCTGCTATTCCCATCACTCTCATTGCACGTCGCTCTTTCTAACTGACCAAAAGTGTGCATGCGTTTGAGCATGTGTTGTTATCCTTGTTCTTTCTGTTGTTGTAAGTCTTAATTGTTTAGTTGTACGTTTTGAATTATCCTCCTCCTCTTTACATTCCACCCCTTCCTCCTCCCCCTCCTCCTCTTCCTCCTCCTCTTCTTCCTCCTCCTCCTCCTCCTCCTCCCCTTCTTCTTCTTCTTCTTCTTCTTCTTCTTCTTCTTATTTTTCTTCTTCTTTTTCTTCTTCTTCTTCTTCTTCTTCTCCTCCTCCTCCTCCTCCTCCTCCTCATCATTATTATTATTATTATTATTATTATTATTATTATTATTATCATTATTATTAAGTTGGCGAGCTGGCAGAATCGTTAGCGCGCTGGCCGAAATGCTTAGCGGCATTTCGCTCGTCGCTACGCTCTGAGTTCAAATTCCGTCGAGGTCAACTTTACCTTTCATGCTTTCGTTGTCGACTTTACTTTTCATCCTTTCGAGTTCGATAAAATAAGTACCAGCTGAACACTGGGGTTGATGTAATCGACTCATCCTCTCCCCCAAATTCCTTCCCTTGTGGTAACATTTGAAAAATATTATTATTATTATTTTATTGTCTTAGCACAGCTTCTAACGCTGGAGATATACAACGGTGTCAGCTCTTCACTACCAGTAAACTAAGGTAACATTCCTTATTTTTCGAGCACCATCCGGAGTATTCAAGCGGTTCCAAGCAGTGATATTTTCTGCAATTGCTCCACTCTTATTGCAGCCCCTATTTGTTCCCTGTGCTTCTCAAGATTTTTACTCACTGTTCTCAGGGCTCCTACAATTATTGGTACTACTATCACCTTTTTCAGCGACCACAACTGTTTGACCTCCTAAGCTAACCTGTCATATCTATCGAATTTTCTTTCTTCCTTATCGCATACCTTGTTTTCATCTGAGCATGCTATATCTATCATCCAGCATCGTTTGCTTTCTTTCTCAATTAACACTATGTCTGGTCTGATTTCCTATTCTCTATCTTATGGTCGCACTGAATCATAAAATCCCAGAGGATCTTTGCATTATCATTTTTGGTGAGGCCTTCGAGGTTATGTTCGTACCACATTTTTGCTCTGTCAAGTCCATACTTGTTGCAGTGTCCAATGGACAATCCTTGCTATGTTTTATTATTATTATTATTATTATTATTATTATTATTATTATTATTATTATTATTATTATTATTATTATTATTATTATTATTATTATTATTATTATTATTACTATTATTTACTCTTAATCTTCATGCTTGTCACAATCACTCGCCGAAACACACCCAACGTCATACGGCGAGAGAAAAATAAGAGATCTTACAGTATGACTGAAAGCTAGGGTTTTTCTAAGGATGTGGGGCGTACTTGTCCGCATAATCTTTTGGATTTCTCTGAGGCATGGTTTCCTGGGATATTATCTAGACGTTTCTGACATCCCTTATCATATCAAGGACACCTACGATAACAGGAACAGTTCTCGTATTAAGACCTCACATCTTTTGTATTTCAATTTCCAGGTCCTTATATTTACTTAATTTGTCAAATTCCTTTACAGATATATTTTTATCAGTGGGAACACTTACATTTATTAGTCTACAAGTATTTTCTTCTCTGTCTTTAATGACTATGTCTGGTCGATTAGCCTGGATCGTTCTGTCGGTGTTAACTGGAAAATCCCAGAGGATAGTGATATTTTTACCTTCAACGTCTGGCTCAGGCTAATGTTCATACCAGTAAGCAAAATTAGTGATTTTGTAGTGTCTACATGTTTTCCAATATGAATACAGTCCTACCCTATCGTGGCAATTTTTGCATTCGTTTGGTGTCAGCACAGGACATCTCGAGACGAGATGGTCTATCGTTTCATCAAATTTATCGCAGAATCTGTATTTGAAACCATTATTATTATTATCATTATTATTATTATTATTATTGTTGTTGTTGTTGTTGTTGTTGTGGTTGTTATCATTATTATTCAGGCGGCAAGCTGGCGAGATGCTTAGCGGCCTTTCGCCCGTCTCCACATTCTCAGTTCAAATTCCGCCAAGGTCGACTTTGCCTTTCAACCTTTCGGGGTCAATAAATTAAGTACTAGTGAAACACTGGGGTCGATGTAATTGACTAGTCCCCTCCCCAAAGTGTCAGGCCTTGTGCCTATAGTATTATTATTATTATTATTATTATTATTATTATTATTACTATTGTTATTGTTATTGTTGTTGTTGTTGTTGTTGTTGTTGTTGTTGTTGTTGTTGCTGTTGTTGTTAATATTGTTATTATGTGTCAAGAAATGATCATTATTTTCCGTTTGAGTACGTACGCCCTGCTGCTTGGTTAACTATATTCTGGTTTTTGCTCGTTTTCTGTTCTGTTGCATTTTTAGATGATGTGTTGCGTGAGCTGTGTCATTATTGAAAGAAGATTGTGCAGAGGTTGTGCTGCTGAATATGATGTGATCGCGTAGAAATTGGACTGCGCCGAGCGGGATTAATTTTGAACTATATGCCCTGATATAGATATTTTGATTCGTTCATGTTTATCATAATAATTTTTTTCTCATTTTGAGCGTGTGGAATAGTATTTATATGTAACATCTACTATAGTTTGTTGTGTTTTGTTTGATATTCTGTTATTATTTTAGTGTTGTATTGGTATTTTGTGCAGAATATAGACTGTATCAGTTCTGCTATTTTATTGGGTGGTTATTGTACAGCGTACATATTGTGTTAACTGTGTAATAGAATTATATACCTATTGCACAGAATAAATGATGTGGAGGTTGTGCTATAATATTGGGTAACGATCGTACTATTTATGTAGGAAGTGTAATACGCAAGTTGTCCTATTGAACTGAAATGTTTTGCAAATAATATGAGATGTTTGTAACAAGGCTATTATTTGCAGTGTTTGTAAAGTTGTGTATAAACTCTGCCATGGCTTTTGTGTTTTGCTCATGTGCTGTTTTGTGCAATAATTATTAATGGTAGTTTTCACATTGATTTTTCTGTTTCTTACTCCTTAAACTTCGACAATTTCTCACCTTGTTTTCAGGCAACGTTTTCATCAAATGGGACTGTGATGTCTATCAGAATAAATATATCCTTTTTCATTCTTTGAGTATAATATAAAAGCAAGTAATTTTATTCTGAATAAAAAGGAATGCCTCATAATTATCTTAGCCAGGTTATTGCAATGTACTGGGTCTGAAGGATGATTATATCTCTTCTTCTCTGTTTTCACGTAGACGTGTCGGCACAATGTCGATCATGTAAAGTTCCGGGCAACTAGATCTAATCAATTGCTTCTTTCTGATGATTGCATAGTCTAAAGCTGATAGTAGTCTCGTGTTTCAATGATTGTTTTTGTAGAGTTTGTCTAAGAACAAATCACAGGCAACTAAAATCAGACTTTACAGTTTTATTATAAATTCAGAGGCTCTTCAGCCATTATTGGGCTTTAGGCTAACTTACATTCTTTGTGTGTGTGTGTGTATGTGTGTGTGTGTGTATGCGTATGTGTGTGGTCTTGCAGAATATTGGATACACAGAGTTATTTCACTCCATTTTTTGTTGCTTCTTCATAGCTAAAAGCGCGATTTCGTTGCCATATGTATATATCGTGCACTCTGTTTCCTTATATGCAGAGATGAGTTTGTCTTGTGCATTCATAATTTACACTTTTATTGCTACTACGAATTTTCTACTCCCACTTTATTTTGTGTTCAATATCCATTGGTACAATAGCTTACCTTCCTGAGTTTGAATGTGCTATTAACGAGAGACCTAACTTGGTCAGATATAAATTCTACAGAGTATTTCAGATTCTTACGTAATTTGTTCGTCTCAAGCCTGATGACAAACAAATACCTACGTGCGCGCGCATACACACATATACACACACTTACATGCACACACACATACACTTGCACACTCACACACATAGACACAGACAGACACACAGATACACACACACACGTACACACACACACGTATATACCAATCGCCAGCTTGTCATATATAATGGCATTACCCTGGGTGTCCGTACTGGTCAGTCCAAGACGATAATTGCAGATATTTGTCCTAAGTTTCGTCTGACGAGACTATCCTAGTAGGCGCTTGTTCGTGGTCTCGTATGGAGGCATCGAACACGAATCCAAAGCGCTTTAAAGTGAACCGGTTAACCATAAAGCCATGTCACAGTGTGCGTAAACGTACACTTTTGCATCATGATTTGCTATTTTGGCTGCAGCGCATAGCAATGTAATATTTCAGTCACCAACTGACGCATACTTACACACTCATACGTATCCACCACTCCACACAAATCACACAGGTTTCTTGATTTCTGCCAGGAAATATTGAGCTCAGTAGTTTATGAAGGATAAGACGAGACCGAAACGGTCTTGCCTTTCTAAGTATATTTAATAGCCTAAGGTTTGTATTGAATGGCTTCGAAACCAGGTTACTGATTCAACTATCCGGAAGCTTACTTTTTCAATTATAAGATCACCATATAAACATACACACAGAGAAACACGCTTGCAAAGAGACACAGATACACGCATACACATACGCATAAACAGCAACAACAGAAATACGGCTTATGTAGCGATAAATGTTCAGAATGTGTATTTTTATCCATTTTCTTGAAAAGGAAATATTTTTGATCGATTGGTTTAAAGGTGCGTGCTGCAATAAATCGATATTAGCAGTACGATGTCGATGGTGATGACATTAATAACAACAACTGCAAAATAATGATGATAACATCCTTGAAAATATGATTTCTATTTCATTACACTTCAGTGACATTGAAATAACTTGATTGATAACGAAGAGTTAGGTTAATTCATCTTCACATTAATACTAGAACGATATTTGAACTCTATTTATTTTGTTAAGGAGTTGAATGTTTTGATTTTCTTAGTTTTGATGTGTGTTGCCCAGCAACATATTTGTTTATAAAGATCAATAGATAGAAGAGATGTCTGTAAAGAATAGCAGACAATATTGAAAATATTCTCATCAGATTTCTTGCTGATTTTTAAGATTTATTTTCGCTTTTTTTTCTATATTTTTCTTTTTTACTGGGTCTCATCTTCAGTTGGGTACCATAAATCATGTATGCAATATTTTCTGATGAAATTACTACTTACGCACATAATCCGACGTATGGCTGCCAAGAGAGTATAAAAGAAATTCACACAATTTTTAATTTAGATTATACAGAACCAGAAATAGTGATGATGGAGGATAGTATTATTTTAATATTCTACGCATCAAATTGATTCAAGTTTCTAATTGGAAATATTCCCAAATTGCAAGCGACTATGAAATAAATATTTTATCGCAGAATATTTCCAACTTAAATAAATTTCATCCATTTTGATTCTTTTGACGAAATTCATTCATTTCAAACTTTAGAACTGAAGTAACATTTAGAGCTAGAATCAAATCCCGTTTGTCAAATTCTATAATTCAATAGAATTATAGAATTTAATAAATTAACGGATTCTTTTCAATATTGGCAACAGACACTCAGTTTTCCTTTGTATTCTTTTATGATCGATTTAACTTCAAGTAATGTAGTGAAGTCCATTGTGGGACAGTTCTAGTTTTTTTTCTCCAAATCTTTAACCAAACCTTTGTGAGAAAAACACGAACTTAATAACCTTAGTTTCTCCTAGAAATCTCAAGTTTACCGCAAAAGCAAAATATAACGCTTGAATAACAGATTATTCTAGTATTTTATTCAAGAGAATAATTCTCAGTGGAAATTCTAAAATATAATTATTAGTTTTACTTTAAGATTAAAAAGATGAATCGAAAGGAAAACATGAATTAATAAATTGAATACTATAAAGCTTACTACAAAGCTTCATCTCCTAAACATTTTGGAAACCTTAAGATCTTGCGATAATCCACCATAAAATGTCAAGCTTAAGCTGCCAGTTTATGAATAGGCTTTGTTACATCTGATATCAGGTCAATACTGTCCAACGTCGTATGCTCACGATTTGAATAAATGAATAACTAACATTTTAAAGAAAAAAGTCTCTCTATAGTGTCTATAAAATCTTTCAATTATTTCGAGGACAAGAGGGATATGGAAGGATTGAATTAAGGTTAGAAGAAACACTATAGAATTGAAACGAAGTGAAGAGAGACAAAAGATAGGTTATCGAAATGGGTGAAAAAAATCTTGACCCATTCCTTCGTAAAATTTAATAATAAGGCCCTAAGCTGGCAAAATTGTTAGCGTGCAGAGCAGAATGCTAAGCGGCATTTCGTCTGCCTTTACGCTTTGGGTTCAGACGCTACCGGGGCCAACTTTGCTTTGCATCAAATAAAATAAGTACCTATATAATAAATACTAGTTGAGCACCAGGGTCGATGTAATCGACTTACTCCTCTCCGAAATTGCTGGTCTTGTGCCAAAATTTGAAACCAATACTTAATAATAAGAATAAAACGGGACAGAATTTGTAACAACTAGCAGAAAACCATTGTAATGCTATCTTCGAATGATTGGATTTTGTCTAAACGAAAAGTATCGTAATTATACCTTCCCAAATGTTATCCCTTATCACGTTGATAAGGACTGAAAGATGACACCAACAATAAAATATAGTCAGTTTTAAAAGTTTGGCGCATTCTGTGTGAGGATTTTGTACAATATGCATATTGCTAAACCTTACACGCAATATTTTATGCCAAATGTTATTACCCTAGCTTTTGATAATCTTCTATATTTGCTTCTTGTATATCTATGTTTCTAAATGAGAGAATTTTTTAGTAGTCATGAATAATAATGCTAGAAATCTCATATCCTTTATATTTACTCAAGGTATCATCAGCACACGCTCCGATTGGACAAAGAACACAAATGATTCTGTAAAAATCGTGTAACTCAATTAGATATCGGGAATTGAAAGATATCATTAATATGTCAGCCAGTAAAAAGAGGACAACAGTACCGATTAATCTTTATTACTGATAACGATTACTTGGTCTCTATATTTACTATTAAGTAGCGCAGTTATAATTTGCTACTGCAATGAATAATAATCACAAATGAAATCGGTATACTGACAGACCAAGTGTAAATATTTTATCAACGGTTATAAACAGTCGAACAACAGTTGACACAAGTCAACTAGCAACGAATTACTCACATTTAGAGGACGAACATTTTGAAAGTTACGTAAGTAAAATAACAAGAAAAAGAAACATCCGAAAGATAGTAAAATAATACTAAACGTTATATTCATGTATTTGACACAGAAAGTAACAACATTACTACTGACGAGTACTGTTGGTAACTCTATAATCAATTTACGTATTAAAGTGGCATTTATATTAGCTCGTTCGATACTCGTCGCGAAGGAAACGGCAAAATAGAAAACTTGATCTTTTGATAGCTTTTCTATCCAAATGGATTTTTAAACCTAATATTTATAGGCTATTATTTATAACCTTATATGTACTCCGAGATTCAATTCCAAAATGAATTATGACATATATTTTTTTCCTGGAATAAATTCATTGGCTTTGTTTAATTTCATTTCTTCAAATTAATTATTTGAAATCATCTTCATCTGAGAAAAGCGTGTTCCGTGTGACGGATGGGTGGACGGACGGACAGAGCAACATGCCCCTTACTAAAATATAGATTAAATTAATATTAAAATATTTAATGCAGTGATCATTAAAAATTCAATTACAACTAATTATACAATAATGGAAACAAATTTTTAGTCAATAATTAATGTTATTTTTATAATTCTAGAAAACTCTGGAGACAAGTCCAAACATGATTTGGTTATTATTAGTCATCATCACGAAAGCATTAGCTTTACTACAGTATGTACCAACTTAATGATGACAGTATTCTTTTAGTCTTTTATTCTTTTACTTGTTTCAGTCATTTGACTGTGGCCATCTTGGAGTACCGCCTTGAAGGAGTTTTAGTTGAACATAACAACCCCAGGACTTATTTTTAAAGCCTATTTCTTATTCTATTGGTTTTTTGCTGAACCACTCGGTTACGGGGACCCAAATACACCAGCACCGGTTGTTAAACGGTGATAGGAGGACAAACAGAAACACGCGTGCGTGCGCGCGCACGCACACATATACGACGAGCTTCTTTCAGTTTTCGTCTACGAAATCCACTCACCCGAGGCTATAGTGGACGACATTTGCCCAAGGTGCTACGCAGTGGGACTGAACCCAGAACCAAGTGGTTGGGAAGTAAGTTTATTACCACACAGCCAGTGTAGCGGTCTTTTGAATACAAACGTTTCTACATTTAGTTTAAACTGAAGATTATCCTGTTCGTATCGATCTTGGATTATGTGCATATGAACGAATTAGTCACTTGAGGATGATCGGAGATGAAAATGACCAAAATATAGTGTGCATATAAATACTTTAGATATATACTCTAAGGAAAGAATTAATAGACTGGAATATTATAATTTAAATGCTGCAGTTCGCATGACCAATGACTCAGTAGTTTGTTATCGGTATTGTATGAAATAATTGGTAAAAATGCGTAATTTTCGGGACATTGTTACAGAAACAGTAAATTGAATGCAAAGTAAATTTCACATGGTTTCTTATTTTGCACGACCGTGATCGTATCATTCGATGGGGAATGTTATTTCTCAAACTGTTTTCCCAAAAATTTACTATAGAGCCATGGATGTTTTATCTTCAATAATGAAGAGAGTGACTAGCATAAGCAGTAGAACCATAATCAATATGCCGTGGTTTTTCTTTAAGATTTAAAGTTAAGATCTATCTTGTACTTATTTAAAGGAATAATAATAAAATAAGTACCAGTTATATACCGAGGCCCTGTCAGAGTGGCACATCACTATTTTCAACAACATAAACTCGCTTCGTTTATGTCTGCTATCGTTTATCCATACACTCTCTTTTCCTTTAGTAATTTCATTTAATTCCCTCCTTCTTATACTACAAATAAAATTAATTGCCTATTTCGACTTTTCGTTTACATCAGTATGTTTGTTCCTTCACACTAATTTCGTTAAAAGAGAAAATCCGATATTTGATTCGAGTTGAAATCAAGATGTAATCAGCACAGAGATAATATCACGATTTTATTGTTAATTTCCGTCACTGATATTTCCAACGATTATCATAGTATAGGCGAAGAAGGCTTTCAGCTTAGTAGACCGACGAAAGAATTTATGAACCAAAATTAAATTTCAAGTGTGAATAGATAACTACTGAATGATCAGTAATGTGTCTGGTAAATTTGATTGGATCTTGTCTCTGACTACAGCGCATCTAAATGTTATTTGTAAGCTATGCATAAAATAAAACCCTGTTTCCAACGCCGGCAGCATTTAAAGCTCACTCTTGATCTAATCATGGTGACCTTGCGTGACTGATTCAGAAAATGATGCATCAATTTGAAGATGAAAATAAAGTTGATGTCATGCTGATTTATGAGCGAACCAAACGACGGAGATATGATGGCAAATACTTCAGAGATGCAATCAATACAAGTGACTTGCCATGTTCTTTATAGGAATAACGAAAATTTAGTTCGGAAAATTTATGAATGCCTTATATGTAACAGCTAAATCATTTTCATGGATGGTTTCTCTTCTGGAGAACAAAGAAGAGCTAGTAAACGATGCGCTGTTGGTATATCTCACTGGATTTAATTATAGTTCTTTGTAAAATATCATTAATATAACTATTATTATTTCTGAGGCAATTTTCATTGCCATTATTCTCGCTGATTTTCAGTTTTTACGAGTAAGCATAAACCATGACCCGTTGCAATAACACAGCGGTCGAATAGCTAGTTTTTAGAGTGCTTTGTATATTGTTAGCATACTATTATAGAAAAACATGAAAGACACTTGCTTGAAAATTACTTCAGATATGATGGTATCTATATTAGAGAAGAACAATGCGCTATGTCACAGTATACAAAATATATCCAATAAGAGTGGGTAGCATATCGATTAAAGATGTGTACCAAACACAGACAAAATAAAATGGCGTGTAATAGGCTTATTCTATGCGTATTATCAAATTTTGATGATAAAATGGATGAGATGCGCAGTACAATATTTGGCACTCTGAAAATAACGTTATGAAATACATTTGTAAGAAAATACAACGAATATATGACAACAATAAAAATAGTAAATAAAGTTATTGCAAGGAATTTCATCATGTTTTTCTCCACAAGTTTTCTTTCATTTCATACTGACACCTTCATATATATTGCTATTTAAATATTCAGAACTGTGAAATCTTGTGATGAATAAGCTATGCAATAGAAGTCATGGTAGAAGCAAACTGCTTTATAACAGAAAAGACTATCGAACAATTATATTCAATGTCTTTGTGAGAATATGTTATGGATTACGCTTAGAGCTATGTCAAAGACTTGGGACTATCTCTCAATACAATGAATTATCAACCAAGGTTTCTTTCAAAGATTTGTGACATGTGTATCATATACTCATATAGTTTTCAGTTCTGCTTCTTATTCTATTTAGTATTTAACAAATGACAGTTTCATGAATTCCATTCATTATAGAAGAGATAATATTTTCAGTGTCTTCAACAGCAATATTTATATTCTAAGATTTAACAAAACTCCGTTAAAAGGACAATTAGTAACCAAAAAGTACTAATCAAGAAATTCTAAGCACAGTTGTTACTAAATATGTTCATACTAATATAACCTTGTGCTACTGCATTATATAACTCACATTATATTTATTACAAGTTATTTGATCATCCTTAACCTCTAAGGTCGACTTTGTTTTTCATCCTATCATAGTCGATAAAATAAATGCCAATTGAGCACTGGGGTCGATGTAATCGACTAGCCTCCTCCTCATAAAATTACAAGTCTTATGCTTGTAGTAGAAATGATTATAATGAAATATGTTCATCATTCACCTCATCGCTCTAACTATTTTTACCTGTTAACTTCTGTCTATTAGACCTACTTTCCTCTCCAAACCATTATCGCAAAATGTCAAATTTAAAACTCCATACTTCATATGAAGCACACCAGTTCCACTCATCCTTCTATTACTTCCAATATAAAATATTTTCAAATAGCTATAAACAATCTGACATTTTCCATAGCCAGTAGAAGCTCTCTGTTATAACGATTGAAAAATTTACAGTGATATATAGAAAGCAGTTAGACGATTTATACCACTTTGATACGCCCAATAAATAGCATAATAATTATTGATTCGGTTGTCGTTTATTGTCACTTATCTTGAAATAAAGAAGATAATAGAATACATTTAAGTACTTTAAATTAGATGTTTTTCTTTTTACTTTATGCAAGTTATTGATTTTCAGACATCTAAGGGATGTGAACTGTTCGAAAACAACATTTATTTTTCCCAATATACTCTTTAGATAATATTTTCTCAGCTTTTTGTTTACTATGACAAAAATCTTTCTATGAAACAGAGTGTATTTCTAAGTTTTGACTTATACTCAATTATCTGCAAGAAATGAATAATTTTAGTTGAATCACATATATGCTTATTCTCTACAAAATAATTTATGTTGTGAAATATTCATTAACTTATAAACTTTATACAATACATTTTCAAACTTTCCATTCAGGAATAAAGATATATTAATTAAAAGATTTTACCATTGTTACATGTAGCTCCTTTCATCATTAATCTTACAGTCGTTAACAGAGCAATATTTCACATCTCTTGCATGACATAACTTTAATTAAGCACAGCAAGGAATAAACGATTCCCTTCAGTTGAGTGGGTCGGGGCAGGCATAATGGTGCAATGTAATATAATTCGTTCACTCAGTTTCAATCGTCTATAATGATCCGAAACTCATCCGAATACACTTTAGACAGATTTTCCGCATTCAATCAATAACTGGTCCTGGCGGAAGAAAATCATTTAGTGTGATTTACAGTAAATATTGGAATAGTCTTGAGTATACAACAGAATGCTGTATATATTTATAACTTGAAACAAATGAATACGATATATTAAATAAAAGAAAATAACAGAGGCCAGCAGAGCATATAAATATCTATATGTGTGTGTGTTTCTCTCTCTCTCTCTCTCTCTCTCTCTCTCTCTCTCTCTCTCTATATATATATATATATATATATATATATATATATATATACATACATATACGGGATGCGCGCGTGTGCATATATATATATATATATATATATATATATATATGGGAGAATTTACGAAAAGAACAACAGACGAAGACAGGTGGTGTAAACAACAAATGGATGTATTAGTTTAACGCTCGGGAATAGAGAAAGTCTTTGACGTTTCGAGCCTACGCTCTTCAACTGAAAGGAACACAGAAAGAAATAAGGAGAGAAACAAGGAGCAAAAAATATAAATGCAGTGGTCAGCGACAATAAGATATAATAATAATATATTAATAAATTAAATAACTTATAATATAGGTGGCTATAAAAATTAAAACCGAAATGGTAAAATTAATACATTTCGAAATCACGTGACAAAGTGTTATCAAGCTCCAAAATTCTGTGAGTGTATCTCGCCAAAGAAAGATGTTGTGGCTTGCTGCTCGCAATTCCGAATATTTGATGAGGTTAGTGTTTTTGTGTGGTTGTTCGAGTTAAATTTTGGTTTTCATTTCTAGCAATTGTAGGCGCTATTTTGCACCCTCATATATATATATATATATATATATATATATATATATATATATATATATATATATATATATATATATATATATATATATATATATATATATATATATATACATATATATATATCCGAGGGTTACGGAATAGAGTAGATAAGATTCGGGCTACATATGTTTCATAATGTACGCGGAACC
>NC_142933.1:47578750-47716250 GCF_046866305.1 Octopus bimaculoides | reverse complement strand
GGTTACTCGCTCAGGTCTATACTCCCATGCACAAATGTGATGATGCTAAATTCAAGGCCACCTAGGCGCAAGATATCAATTGCATGCGTTCAGTTTGTAAAATTTTATTCACATCAACACATTCTTATCGCCAAAGAACTAAAAAATATTGACGCCTTATAGAGAAAACACATAGGAAAGGCGCATTAGAAGAACGTACCAATTTGTGAGTTTGTTTATAATGAACATAATTTACACTTCACGCAATGTTCTGTGACAAATCATATTGGAAATCGCGTTAGAAGGAACGGAAGTAGCCAAAGCGGAATGATGTTTCGTAAGACACATGAACAACTGTGGAGGTGATGTTATGCAAATTGTGTTCTGCACGTGCGTGAGTGTGAAATTTTAGTCTATGTTGTGAACCTAGTACATATATATTTTTTATTTACATGTTATTTTCAATGTTATTATCAATGTGTACACATGCGTACGCGCACACAGACATACACCCCGATATAACTATAATATTTGGAATTGTTCAACAAATGAATGAAAGACAACAAAGAATTTATAGAGGGTGGGATTCTACACATTCAGTGGAGTAAGATATATTGGCAATATGGTTTGATACGGTTAATATTGGCTTAATAGCTTATTCAACAATACGCTTCTCTTAAAAGTACACGCTGAAGGTGTGTGTACATATGACTGAAATAGTGGTTATTTGTCAAAGAGTTGGGTTGATGAATTTGTGACTGGGATTCAAGGAGAAGGAAGTAGATTGAAGATGAAGGGCACTAGAAAGAAGGATACGAGAGAAAGAGAAGAGAAAAGAAAAAAAGAGATACAAGGGGTTATAAATTAGAATGAGAGAATGGGTCCGGAGAACAACAGCCACATGTTTCAGGAAAGAAGTTCAGAGTATCTACAAAATTAGAATGATTTAATGCAGGCTCGGTTGTCAGGGGCCTGCATCTCTACATCACCACAAATATACACATACACAAACATATATATATATATGTATGTATATATGTATGTATATATATATATATATATATATATATATATATATATATATATATATATATATATATATATATATATATATATATATATATATACATACATACATACATACATACATACATACATACATACATACATACATACATACATACATACAGACAAACAGGCAGACACAGATATGCACACAAACACGGACGGACATATACTTGCATATACCCACAGGCATAAATCGTACAAATATAGATGTGCCTAGATTCTCACTCTACTGCGTGCACCCCACGAATTATTATATGCTTGGCAAACGCCTGCATGAATCAATAAATAATTTGTCTGCTGATTCCTATAAACAAGAGCTCGTGCTCTTGTGAGATTCATGGATCGGGCCATGGTGTAGCTTCGACTGAGGAGACACGTACCGATTCTTAGACTCACCAGTGTAATCAGACTTCGGGACCCAATGGTGTTTTGACCTGGGTGCGTGTCTCTCAGAGGCACGTTGGATATGCTATACGAATAGAGATTTTCTCCAGAGCTGCCTCTATGGCATAATTCGAAGTTTAATATGTTTATGCGTCGTCATTGCAAACTAGGGTATAGTTTATACATAATCTCAATAGGCTTTAAACTACCTACCCAATTTGATCTCGTTTCGAAAGAGATGAAATTGTGTCTTCGATCTTGTTTTGGAGGTGATATGAGTACGCGATATTGTTGAACCACAACAGCCGCGAAATACGTATCAGTTACTTTCACTTCCAGGGCGATATTGTATCGCTTAGCTCCGAAGTATGTTGTGGTTTTAAACATAATACGTCTATAAAGGGATGGTTAAACAAGGAATTGGTTGGCTTTGACAAATCTTTGAAAGATTTGCCAAAATGAGAATTACATCGATTTCTGACACTGACACATGGTTACAAATTTTAGAGGTCGATATAATCAGGTGTACTGATCTTAACAACTGCAGGAATGTGTAAGACAACATGGCTTGGCTGTGACGTGAAATCAGAAGTTAAACATTTGTTGCTCCATTTATTTTTAGTTAGGCTATATACCTTAGCAGGAACATCCACTGATTCACAGTCTATCGAAGTCACGTGAATAAATAAATACATATTCGCATCTCATACATCCTAACTATATATGCTTATATATATATATATATATATATATATATATATATATATATATATATATATATATATATATATATATATATATATATATACACATACATATATACATGCACATATACACTAAAGAATATTACAACCGGATAAAGAACAATTGGACCTCAGAACTCTCTGCGTTTAATAAAATAATGGCCCACAAAGTGCTTGCAGTGCCAGTACTCATACTAACATTGGACGCTTGATGAAATCCGACCCATTGATGTGAAAACTCGAAAACTACTAACAAGCACACATAATTTCCACATAAACAGTGACGTAGACCGCGTCTACCTAAAACGAAACAAGGCGGCAGAGGCTTAACATCGACCCAAAATGCCTTTGAATATCGCATCATATTCCTACGGCAACATGTAACTACCAAGTATCAAAGTGCATTCCTTGACCAACTTTGCATACACGAAGCGGATAACAGCATAAGACTTGGAAGGCAGCTCCTAGAGCAACTCTATTTGTCTGATAACCTAGAATACATACCCAAAGAAGTCGCACGACTCTACCGCAACATATCAGACAAAAGTATGATCCTATATGAGCAGAAGACTATGCATGGATATGTCAGTAGAAAGCTCTGTGATGATAGTAACATCGATCATCAAAGCAGTTTATCATGGACTAATAGAGTTGCTCACGGAGCTGCCTCCCACTTTGAAGGATATTCGTTTGCAATCCAGGAACAGAAAATATCAACCAAGTACCTGATACACAAAAGGGATAGAGATGCAGGAAAGCCGTAAAATGTGACAACCGATGCAGACTTTGCGGAGTTCATAATGAATATATCACGCACGTAAGCAATTGTCCGAAAATGTCATCACGGTTTTATCTACCGATGAGACGTGACGTTGTAACTAGAACACTCTATAATGAAATCCGTCAGAAGGATGATCCCGAGGACAAAAAAATAAGAACCCACAATATGGTAGAAGCCATAGCCACCCATAATAGAAAGGAATACTGGTGGAATGTACCAGTGAAGACCTCAATAAAATGTAAGCACAACAGAACTGATATAATGATTGGGGATAGAGAAGAGAAACTGTGCACAGTTGTGGAAATTAGCTGCCCAGCGGCTATTTACATAAAGCTGAAGTGAAGATCAGTGAAAAAGAGAACGCCTATGCTGAACTATTGAGAAATCTGAAGTTACTCTATCCAGATTACAAGTTCAGGTTTATACATGTAATTATTGGGGCCCTGGGATATGTAACACACTACCTAAATATCAATCTTGAGAAATTAGGCTTCTCAAAACCAGAATGGGGAAATCTAATTCGAGGACTACATATCCAATTCATCACTGGAACTGTAAAAAATCTGTAAAACTTTGCAGAAGTCTATCATTTAAATATATATGAGCATGTCTAGATAAGCAATTATATGCATGAGAATACATACATGAAACATACAAATCTGCACATACATACATACATACATACAAACAAAAATACCCTGTTGTTGATGTTGAAATTCAAATGAACGAGCCCTGGATCTGGGCTAGAAACGGTTTTTTTTTTCTATTGGCAAGAAATCTTGAAATAAATTACAGAATGACACATACATACATGCATATATATATATATATATATATATATATATATATATATATATATATATATATATATATATATATATATATATATATATATATAGTATGTGTAAGTTAATGCATGTTTATTTTCTGAATGTACAATATACTATTTGTGTTCACATATGTTTTTGAATGTGTGTGCACATGTGAAGATTGTTTTATACCCATGTATATCTACATAAATGTGCGTATGTATATATACATGTGCCCGAGTGTGTATGTTTGGACGTAAAGTCCCCTGACAACCAATCTTTTCTTAAATCACATTAATTATCTTGAAATCTCTCTGAATATTCAACCACATCTCTGTTTAATGACAACAAAAGTCTGTTCTCTAAATCCGTGTATACATTCATACACATACAGTTACACGCACACACACACACACACACACACACATACACTCACACACACACACACTTTCATACATACACACATTCGTATGTACATATTCATGTCTGCATATATTTGTGTGAACGTAGATACACATTAACCAGGCTGTATCCATGCACACTGTAAGTCCCCTGACAACCAGCTTTATTTATATTACATTTATTATCCTGCAACTTCTGAACGTTTAACAATCTGGCACTTTTCTTACAACAATGTGCTCCCATGCCATTTTTAATTGTAATCTATTACAATCTTGCTGTGTTCTTACAGCTCATTTTTCTTCCTCATTCTCAGTTTTTTTAATTCTCATCTCCTTTTATATGATGTATTTGATCTTTAATCTACCCCCCTGACAGAATTCCCACTGCAAAGTGATCTACCTAGGTTGTTGACCGATAGCCACTAATTTATTCGTGTACGAATATGCTTTATGCGAAAAAAGATTCTAAGGTACTGGAATGGCTGTGTAATTAAGAAGCGCCTTTTACAATCTCATGGTTCACCATTCAGTCTCATTGCGCAGCACCTTCGGCCGTTGTCTTCTACAATAGCTTCGGGCCGACCGATGCCTTGCATTAGAATTTAATATATGGAAACTGTATGGAAGCACCTCGTATATATTTATATGTGTGCATGTGCGTGCGCGTGCGCTTAAGTCTGTACTATGTATGTGTGTACGCGTTTGTGCATGAGTGTGTGTGTGTGTCCATTCACAAGATTTAAAGTTTCGCAGGCTCCTGACAGGAGCCGTCTCTTTCAGGGTTTTGATAGCTGAATGGAGAGATACAGGAAATACAACATGATTACCGGAAGATAGGCTACTATTGGTGAAGGCAGGCCACATGGTGTTTTCAAAGAATATTGCCAAAGAATATCAGATCCTTATCGGCAACAGTTGCATTAGAAAGGAAAATTTCTTTGACTGCGTGGCTGGACAGGAAGCTGGTGGCATCCTGGTGTTTGGATATGGTAGCAATAAGGCCGGTGAGTGTGTGAGTTTGTGTGTGTGTGTGTGTGTGTGTGTGTGCGTGCGTGATGTATACATATATATATATATATATATATATGAGATGTATGAATGCCTGGGTGTGGGTATTTATTGGTCATATGGGTGTATGTGTATGTATGCTTGTGTTTGTGTTTGTGCGTTTTGGTTGTTAGTATGTTATTGGTTGGATGGGTGTGCGTGAGTGTGCATGTAAGTGTTTGTGGATGCGAGTGTGTGTGTGTGCGTGTGCATGTGTGCGCGCGCGTGTAAGCGTGCATGTGCGTATGTATGTACGTCGGGAAGAGGATATATGGTGCGTGTCCGTTTGTGTGCGCCTGTATGTGTGCGTGTGTGCGTATATATGCTTCGGTTATTAATGTATTCGGTTGTAATGTACGCTAGTGTAGTTACATTAACGTATGCGCACGTATGAGTGTGTGTGTGTGTGTGGGGGGGGGGTACGTGTGTACGTATACGTGTGCTTTTGTACACGCATGTCCATGTGTGTGTGGGGGTGATGTATGTTTGTCTGTACGTATTTGTGTGAGTATGCGCACGTGCGTTCATATGTGTGTGTGTGTGTGTGCGCGCGTGTGTGGTGAGTGCAAGATCTGCGTGTGTGTGTGTGTATAGGCATGCATATAGGCGTGCATATGTGCGCGCCTATGTGCATGCGAGTATGAATGGGCGTCTGTGGGAGTACGTGAGCGAGCATGTGTAGGGTTGTGAGTGCACATAAATGCTTGTGTGTGTTTATATGTGTTTATTTAGGGGTTTGCCGGGAATGCATAAGGCTGTTGGGTTAACTTTGCGGAGGTCAGACTGTTGGTGGTTGGTAGCCCTGTCCCTCACGGTTGGTAACCCTGTCCTTGTTTGTGGAACAGCCAGGGTAGGGGAGCGGCCGATGTTGAAGTATTATGTCTGGATTGTCGGCAACAAGTGGTTTGAAGTGGATTGTCGGCAGCAAGGAGGGCATACCTCTGGTGTCAGCAATAGGACAGTTCATATTTCGTGTTGATAGATACTAGGTTCATGGAAGATGTGCTATCTTTCACGGAGGCAGAGCTGCCAATTGCGAGCGCCAGATGAATAGGTTGACCTCCACTTTGTCAATATTCGCTGACAAAAGGCGGCAAGCTAGCAGAAACGTTAGCACATCGGGCAAAATGCTTAACGGTACTTCGTCTGTCTTTATGTTCTGGGTTCAAATTCCACCGAGGTCGACTTTGCCTTTCATCCTTTCGGGGTCGATTGATTAAGTGCCAGTTCCGTATTTGGGTCGATCTAATCGACTGGCGCCTCCCCCAAAATTTTGGGCCTTCTGCCTAAAGTAGAAAAGAATATTCTTTGACAACGCCATGTGTCCTGCCTTGACCAGTAGTAGCCTATCATCCGATAGCCATCTTGGACTTCTTTTGCCTCTCCATTCGGCACTCCAAAGACTGAAAGAGTCGGACTTCTGATAGGGGTCTGTAAAACTTTAAGTAACCGAATAAAACTGTTTTAAATAATATGCATATATATATATATATATATATATATATATATATATATATATATATATATATATATATATATATATATATATATATATATATATATATATACATACATACATACACACATATATGCATACATAAACACACACATATACATAAAACAATTGCTATCTGCATTTTATCACAGTAGCTTGCATCTTAACATTCTATTGTTATTTAATAGTATATTCCACCATTTTGATATTTTTCTCAATCACAATTGCATATTCCTCGAATAACAATGAATATTATTATTCTTATTCCCATGTAATTTTAGAACCATCATATCTATCACAATATTTAATTTACTAGATTGGATACATACAATTCTGATGTTATCTGCTCCTCTGCTATTCATATATTGCACACATTTATAGGTTCTACATTGAATTGTCTTGTGAACCTCATTCAAAATATATGCACAGGGAATATATTGATTATTTGAAAGACAGTTACATCTCCCTAAGTCTTATATGATCTTTATACGTTGCGATTTCACCCTTCTTATAGTATATATAGCTTATAGAAAAATCAGTGTATGTACGGCTTGCTTTGATTATCAAATTATTTTGCAATTGTTTGTGTCGTTCATTTGAAATCTGGGAGAAAGTACGAGTGTCTACATTTACACAAAATTCATTTATTCTGCCATGTTGAATTACAGATGCATTTCTTAGTTTCAAGCTATATGTGTTTCAAGGATACAATTGTCTAAGATGAGTAACTGATGTTTTAAGATTTGCTAACGTCAGTATGTTATCTGTCTGTCTGTTCTGTTCTGTTCTGTCTATCTGTCTGTCGTGCGTGAATGCGTGTGTTTTTTTTTCTATTTCTATTTATATTTATTTATCAACCACATGGTTCCAGGTTCAGTCCCACTGCGTGGCACCTTGGGCAAGTGTCTTCTACTATAGCCTCGGGCCGACCAAAGCTTTGTGAGTGGATTTGGTAGACGGAAACTGAAAGAAGCCCGTCGTATATATGTATATATATATATATATGTATATATATGTTTGTGTGTCTGTGTTTGTCCCCCACCATCGCTTGACAACCGATGCTGGTGTGTTTACGTCCCCGTAACTTAGCAGTTCGGCAAAAAGAGACCGATAGAATAAGTACTAGGCTTACAAAGAATAAGTTCTGGGGTCGATTTTCTCAACTAAAGGCGGTGCTCCAGCATGGCCGCAGTCAAATGACTGAAACAAGTAAAAAAGTAAAAAGAGTAAAGAGTAAGTGTGGTTAAATGTCAGATAAAAACAAAATGTAAGTCTTGAGTGTAACAGAAAGAAGGAGGCAAGAGAAAGAGAAAATAAAAGAGAAACAGGAAGAATGAAAGGGGTTATAGATTAGTATTAAAAACATAGGTCGTTGAGAACAAAACGTCAAGAAAGTTAGAGGGAGTTAAAAGTTCAGAGCATTCAGAAAATTCATGTAATTTAGGGCAAGGTCGATTGTCAAGGGAGTATATCGCCACAACTCTTTTCTTGGCGGAACTTGTACCGTTTACCTTTCTTTTATCTGTTATCTTTTATCTGTTATCTTTTATCTTTTATCCTTTACTTGTGTCAGTTATTAGACTGCAGCTATGCTGGGGCACCACCCTGAAGCATTTTTGGCCAAATGTATCGACACCAATAAAAGCCTGATACACATTCTATCGTGTCTTTGGCCGAACTGCTATTTTACGAGGACGTAAACACACCAGCAATGGTTGTTAATGGGTGGGCAAACACGCACACACACACACACACACACACACACACACACACACACACACACACACACACACACACACACACATACATATATACGACGGTCTTCTTTCAGTTTCCGTCTACTAAATCTACTCACAATATTTTGATCATCCTGAGGTTATAGTAGAAAACGCTTGCACAAAGTACCAAGCAGTGGGACTGAATCCCGAACCGTGTGTTTAGGAATTAAACTTCTCACCACACAGCCATTCCCGCACCATTAGTTAATTCTTCCAGTGCATCTGGCAGTTCTACTAACAATTCTTATGCGACATTGTTGCATTTTAATCCATAAAACTGAATTTTATCCGTGTAGTTTATTGCCAGTTTGGTTACTCCGTGCATTCTAAAATAGATATTATTTCTGAAAAAAAACAAAACAAAAAAAAACACCATTGTATCATTGTCATGGAATACTACAAAACTATATCTCGAATGACATGGCAGAAACAATGTCGATAATTCTGCTCGGACTTCTAAAGAAATATCATATAACTCTATTGGAATGAAATGAATTTATATGAAAATAATTAGTATTGGGGTTTTAAAGTTTCTTCCATGTTAGTTGTTGTTCTTCATGTTAGTTGTTGTTGCACTGTGCCTGGTCATTTCTGAACACAGAGCCCCTCGTCTGATATATTCCAGATCTTTTTTGTTTATAGATACTGCACTACATTATGAAACATATTCATTCTTTTCCGGTACAGCAGGTTTAATTTGAGAGATTTATCAAATGCTTGTAGAAGGCCGATCGATGATGTAGATAATCCCTTATTCGTTTTAGATTGCAGTAATTGAAGTTAAACTGAATGTATGGATATATGTGTATGCTCATGGACAGGCGAGGCTGTGTGATAAGAATTTGTTTCCCAACCACATGGTTCCGGGTTCGTTCCCACTGCTTAGCACTTTGGGTAAGTCTGTTCTACTATAGCCCCAGGCAGACCAAAGCCTTGTAAGTGGATTTGGTAGACGAAAACTGAAAGAAGTCCGTCGTATACGTGTATATACTGTATGTTCGCCATGCTTGATCGCTAAATCCACAAATTTTTTTAATTTTCTCTCCGGCTATTTTCTCTTATTCCTTTCTGTTGAAGGAATAATGATGATGATGATGATGATGATGATGATGATGATAACCTACTAGGAACACGAAACAGAGGCTACTCCTCTCCTTCATGCACTAATACAACATTTAACTAGTGAGGTCATTGCTTAGATAAAGTTATACTGCTTTACATTAATTCTATTTCTATTTTCATTTTATCTCTATTCTTGTTTACATAATTATCTATTTATAAATAAACGAGGACTTGCATATTCATCCTTAATACGTTCTGGCAGATTCGAAAGTAAATATGCTAATTACAGTCTTGTTCGTCACATGTAACTTCCTTACAACGGCTGTGTTCATAACATTTTCGATTCATGTGTGCAAGGGATTCTGGAATACCGATTTTCCAACATGTGCCTCATCAGCCTAAAGTATCCAGATTAACGTAACTGACAAGGGCCGATGGCTCTGTTTACAATTTCGACGAACAAAATCTTCGCAGATTTATACTGATACTTGCTAACCGATAATGAATCGTCATTTGCACGGTGAACAGCTAGAATCGCGTCGATAATTAATACATGACGGTCATTTGAGTATGATGACGATACGACAGATTCGAAGGCAAGTATACTAATCACTCGTGTTCATCGCAGAACAGCTTTTACAACGTTTTTGTGTTCATAACACTCCCGATTATGTATCCATAACACATACATATTGATATTTCCATACCTATACCAACTGCTGGTATCTCGCCAGCCATTTTTAGACCAAACAAATCAGACTTAAGCTGTGAAACATTATACATGTTTCAGATCGCGTTCAAGAGAGTTTGTAAAAGAAAAGAGTAGTAAAAATTGAGTTTCTAATTAGAATATTTGTTTCTAAAACTTTTTACGCGGCAATCAATGGAGTTGGCTAGCGTTACACATGAATAAATGTAGCAAAGCTATAGCCAACATATCATGTATATAAACGGTGAACTGGCAGAATCGTTAGTGCGCCGGGTAGAATGCTTAAGACATTTCGCCCATCTTCACATTCTGAGGTGAGCTTTGCCTTTCATCCTATTCGGTATCGATAAAATAAATATCATTTGAGTACTGAGGTCGATGTAATCTACTTACTCCCCATACTCAGAATAAGCTGGTCTTTACTCATTCCCCACGAAGGGGGTTCTTGCTAAAGCTAGGATCATATCAGTAGAAACCATTCTTATTAAGAATTAACCACGATGGGCAGGCCATCGCATCTTCATAGATGATGAGCATATTTCCAAACAAGTGTATTATGGAGAGCTTATGCTGGGAAAGAGAAGAAATAGTAAGTTGAGAAAAGATACAAAGACTCTTTAAAGTAATTTGAAATGCTTTAAATTATGTTACAAAAGTCTTGAATCACTTGCTGCAGTAGGGAAGGGTAGAGAGCTAGGATTTGAAGTAGTGTTAAAGATTTTGTGTTTGCCAGAGCTGAAATGAAAAGAAATAAAAAGAAATTGCTGAAGTGAGATTAATATGAATAGCGTTGTGAAAGTTTCTCATCCTTTCTTAAAACGTTATTTAAGTTCAAATTATACATATCTCGCGCTGGTATGAGATCGCACCAGCGTGCCCATATCGGTAAAGCATACATGAACTATTGGAATTTCATTCTGGATGACCAGTTTCATTGCAATGTCTGTAAAAAAAAAAAAACTTGCATGTCATGCAGAGGATTGAAGCGACACTTCAATAGTCATAATAAACAAGCGGAAAATAGAGCCAATTTTGAAATGAGGCTCCGCTGTAGAATATGGGATCAGCTCTTTAGATGCTTTTCAGGGAAAGAGCAAATACAGACACAAAAAAGGTCAAGCTCTAAAAAGGAACAGACAACCACCATAAAAAGGCACTGATGGTTGAGTGTGTGTGAACAAACTTTACTGAGTCATAAATTGAAGGTTACTTAATGTAATTTGTGCTATTGCTCCTAATGTTAACTCTCTCACTTTTGTTTTAGACGTATCGACAGCTCCACCATAACAATTCGAATCGAACATAATAATGAAAAACATGCCGTACTAATGCCTCAGGCTACCAACCCACGAGGATCTATCCACTTTCTGAACGTGGACAATTTTCAGGAATGAGTTGTGAGACAAGAAAGGATATACTCAGTGGCCAGATATTGCGATGACAGCCGAATTCCGGCAGCTCCAGCACATCGCCAGCACCAGCAGGTCGATAAAGGTGACCACCAAGCAGCTGAGGTGGCGAAGTCTACTACTAAATGGGAAGTGAACGGATTCATCAAGGAGAAATCGAGTGGGATGACAGGATAATTTAGGTTCAGCAACACCAGGGACAATCGTAGTATTTCCACCATCATTTGACATTCGAACTCTTCTGATTCGACCCCTTCGTCTCCTGCATTTGTAGGGACTTCATCTGGGTAACTAGTGACTCCATAGTACCAAGAAATCTTTAGAGGATACCATTGTTGGAGGTGCATGGTACCACGTGATATTGGCATGTAGTCATTTCTGCGACTACATCAGGGTTAGCATCCAATTTGATGGTAGTTTTTTTTTGAATGCCCTGTTTTGGAAAAAGCTAGTTGAATGTACTTTTTTAAGGAGGTATGTTGTTTTCTTCTGTTTGCAACCTGTTTTTTCCTTGAACTTTTTTGTTCTGTATTACACATGATAAATTAATGGTTGGTATTTTTATATTTGATTGAAGATACTATAAAGACTAAACTATTAAAAATTTTTAGCGTCTAATTTCACAGAAGAAACCGATAAAAAGACTGTCTCATTGTAAAGAAGAGCAGTTGTTCTATCTATGGATTCTCGAATGAGGTAACGTTACTAAATTATTTTAAATTATCACTATGAGTACTAACATTTCTAATAACCAAATATTGCATGTTTCGTCGAACCCAGGAAAATAGAAAAAAAAAAAAGATGACTCGTCTTTAGAAATTTCAAATGTAAAGCAATGAAGAAATTCTAATATTTTTTTTACAACAAAGATGTTATAAATATGGCTCTCTCAAACTTGTATTTATGAGTGTATAAATTACCAATCAAGTTTTCAGCCATCACTGGTATAATATATTGAAACATATTTTTATGGTAAAATAATACAAACGATAAATTTTGATAAAATTTGCACACGATATTTACCAAGAATATTTCTATACATAAGAAAGAAGGAAAGTTATTTTGAAGAAAGATGACTTTGGAACACAGGGGAAAACATTTATTTCATACGAGAAGAGATCTATTTAAGTTGCATCAAAAAGCCATAAACAAAGATATTAAGTTACATTCTGACGCGCATTAGATTTATAGAATAGTAAAATGTAATAAAAATATTCTAATGCTGAAATCATAGAATGTTTGTGGTCCAACATCTTATGAACAATGTCTTTATATCCGAAATATTAACTGTCAGCTTATTTGTTCCTCAAATAGAAAGAACTGAATTCAACGATGTGTGGAAACTTGTGATCTCAAATGACGCAGCAACAAAAAAATTAAAAAAACAATTACAAAAAAAACGTTTAGTTGATGATGTTCCACTATGAACAACTTCCAGTACATATTGAACGAAACTATAATTAATTGCCGCCTTTACTAAGAATGCTGTGTTGAAAAAAATCTATGATGTATAAAACTCAACATGAATACTAAAAAAAGACAGCGAAACTGTAAATTAGACAAGGGGCATAGTCATTGAATAAGTATGTTGCTTGAATTATAAAATATATTTAAATAAAATGTAACATAACTGAGTTAGTGTCCAATTTACACCTTTACATTTTAAAATACACGGGATTAAGTGACTTTAAACAGAATATTTTATCGACAGAGCGTATGTGTTTTAAAATTATTAGTGGGAGCTGATAAATATCGGCTGGGCAAATTTTGCGTGAATGATATAATCAATAGCTTCGTAAGTTACAGAAATATATGTATATATTTTTTTCTATGAAATGAATTGCCTATCGCAAAAGCTATATAGAAAGCAATTTATACAAAGAAGAAAACAGGTGAAAACACGACATTACACAAGGATATTAATATAAAATATACTGGTGGAAAATCCCGAATAAAGAGTCTATAAAATACACACACAACAGGCCGGATATTGATTTTTGGAATACAGAACAAAAAGCTAAGTGTCGAGGAAACCAGCTGTGCTATAGACGGAAATATGACATCAAAATCAACGAATATGATAACTTTTATGGCTAATTAATACAAAATGTTAGCGTTTTTACTCATGCTATAGATTCATGTACCTAACATCATTAATGCAGTCAATGACGTCATTTTAATATTAATGACTGGAAGATAAAGGAGCAAAAACTAAATTACAACGATTAATTTTTTTTTATAAGTTCATCTCTCATACACGCATCTGTATATTCCTAATTGAGCTGTGAAGATATGTTCAAAACAACTCTGATAGAGTAGACAGTCCTGTTCGGAGATCCCTAGTCATTCATTTAATGACGGGCTTTCAGCATATTAAATACATTGTTAGATACATTTATGCGGACAAACGTTTACGCTATATCATCTGTACGAGTAAACATATTCTGTCTGCTCATCCCATTCGTCACTATATTTATAGATACAAGCATATTTGATAAATATATAAACTACTTGCATTCAAACATTTCCCAACAATCTGTACACGACTTGATTCTATTTTAGAAAAAAAAAAACTGACATTTTATAAGATCATGATTTCTTTGTTTTGAGAGAAAAACACTGAAGCAATCTACTTGGCTCTACTTAGAAAAAAATCACAAGCTATCTGCATAGGATAACAGATGAATAAAATATGCCAGGCAACATTAAACGAAGAGTGTAAAACAGTATCATGCTGAGTGACACATTATTGATTTTCCGGCAGTGACTAACCTCCATAATAACATTGCCAAGAATGGCACGCTAGCGCATATTTTATTTATTTATTTGTTTATATATACATTTATTTATATTTATTTATTTATTTATGCATTGTTGAGATCGGATTAAAGCAAACACATAAACTAAGCAAATATTCGAAACTTTGCAGTATATGCATACACACAAATATGTATAAATCATCTAGCACACTCTGAGCGCTAGAATATATTTATGTCTGATCATGAGATATATTTAAATCTTATCAAATTGCCAAATATCAGTATATGTAGGCAAATTTGAAAGAAAGGTTATATGAGGACAAGAATATCTGCATTTATCTATGTAAAAACAACGCCATTATCTTAATACATTGCTAGCGCAATGTATAGATGTAACGTGACCGAATGTTTAAGAAGTTTATTCGCAATCAAGTGGCCTACATAGCATCTGGAGTCAACCAAAGTTTTGTGAGTGAAATCGTGCAGGCGGAAATTCTGTGCAAACCCATTGGAGTGAACATATCCGTAATTCAAAGATTCAGCCTTGTCATGTATTGTAGAACGATAATTCTTCGCCGTTAAGGCTATAAGGGCGTGTGTGTTTGTGAAATACGCATCCACTTCACATGTTAATTCACAAAACAGGCAACGGATTCAGTCGATCAGTTGAATCCTTATCAAAATTGACAGGGATCTATTTGCTTTTTTACAGTATTTGTGAGTGTGTGTGTGAGTATGTGTGTGTGTTTGTTTGTTTGTTTGTATGTGTGTGTGTGTATATATATATATATGTATGTATATATATATATATATATATATATATATATATATATATATATATATATATATGCAGATATATGTATGTTCATATAAATACCTAACATAATCATCTTTAGGTAAGGCAGATGCATGTTAAATTGTAGAAGACTTGTCTTTTACAACTACTCTCTGGAATCCCTGTTCGCCTTGATTTCCCAGAATTCTTTTGAATGTTTACTAGTTAGGTTTTCTCTTATAAAGTATTCATTAGATGAACTGAACAGCGTGCTCCCGGATAGATTATCTCTGTTGTACATGTGTCTACTTGGTGCAGTTTCCACTCAACCCCTGTTGCTAACGACAATCACCCTATATCGCTGACGTGTAGTGTTCTGACTAGAAAATTCCAGCATATTTAAACCCGCTTACGTTGCCAAACTCTCTATCGGCGAATGATTCAAGTTCTCTGATCCGTTTTGCAGAATATGTTCATTCAGTAAAGCTTTTTAGTGGTGTCGGGGTGCATTTTCTCAGTAACTCTTTCCTGTGAAAGAGAAAGCTCCCATGTCAAGAATTATTGAAGACAGCAGATACATCCTCCAAAGTGAAGGGGTATTCCGGAATTGCAGTTACCTTAAAAGTGACCAGCATAAATTGTAAATTGTCATGCGATCTTACATGTCATAATGAGGAATCAGCAAACATGGGTCCAGATGAAATGAATTGAAAACGTGGTGTGCATGGTTGGCAACATTGGTACAGGATAGGAGAATATCAGAGAGCAGATACATAGGTCTATCGCAGACAATGAGAGGCCATGGGTACTGTTCATGAATTTTGGGGAGAAAGAATGTGGTGTGGGTTTGAAGCGATTGAATAAAAAAAAATTGGTTGTAGGAGATGAGCTACAGTACATTTATTAGTTAAACAAGACATTTATTATAGTGAACCATGAAGAAAAGGTAAGTCCCTCTTATCAATGTCATTCTAAATGTACTGATATTCTTTTTGTGACCACACTATTGGTGTCTTTAAATGTAAGATACAACGTAGTCTACAAATACAGCTGCGACATTGAATTGAGGAGTGTAAATAGCAAAATATGAATCCGCTCAGTATCAGGCAAATACGTGCCAACCTAGAGTCATTCATACAGATGTAATATACAAAGGCTGAGTGGTAACAGATGAGAAGAAAGGGGAATGGATACATTTTGCGTTCGTAGTTTATGTCCTGGTAAAGAGTTGAAGCATAGTTTGTCTAAGAGTCCATAGTTACTCTATTTGTTTGTGTATGTCTATCTATGTAAGTTTGCATGTGTGCGAATAAATATAAATATGTGTGTGTTTATGTGCGTGCACGTGCTTGTCAACTTCATCTTCAAATATAATAATACATTTTCAATTTCTTTCACATGCTTTCTAGCAAGATAAAACTTATATAGTGCAGAATATGAGATAGGGTAAAGTCCAGAATCCTAGGAAATTGGTGGTGGTCTGCGGTGGCAAACACAGTCCTTAAGAGTGTCGATATAGTGTTTGAGTGAGAGTGGAGAACTTAACACTTCGAGCTCTTTCCCTTCGTTAAAAATTGAGGAATATATTTCTAAATTAGAATGACAATAAGTTAAAATTTTTATGATAGGGAAATTATTTTCAATAATCCATTAGCTGGTTCCAAGTCTAGGCTAAAATGACTTCATCTACTGCACTAATGGTTTTCTGAAAACTATCAATGCAATGATCCCTACGTTCTCTTCTATTACAGCTGTAAGTTATCATTTAGATTTCAGAAAGTATCGGTGAATATGTAGTTCATATGTAGTACACATCACTATATAATTTGAAGTGCATTACATTAAAACAGATTTGTCTCAAGTTTCTTGCATAATAAAATAACGTTAATTTGTTTTACACTCTCTATATACAGAGAAATGGCAGATGAGTTTTTTCTTATAGGTGTTTGCGGTGGTGGCGGCGGCAGGAGGAATCATTGTTATTTCTCCCACAGTTTCTATCAAGTACGGCCGTTATTCTGTTATATTTATGGATTCATGTATTTGTTTTAACTTTGCATCATGTGCGTATATCGATGCAATTTTTATTTCCGTAAAATTCAGCATGCCATCATGTTTATCACTAGCATCCGGGTAGAGTACCGATAAAGCTTTCAATCACAAAATGAAATAAGTAGGAGAGGAGGAGACACAAGGGATAGAGGGTCACTGATAAGATTACAGGATGTGTAACGAAAGAACTTTGACAGATGTATAAACCAAAAAATTAATACGAATAAAAACTAAAGTGAAGATAGAATAAATAGTGTATGTGTTTAATTTGCAAAAAGTGACTCTCACCCTTTTTCAATTTCTATATTCCTGCTAATGTGGAGGCGCAATGGCCCAGTGGTTAGGGCAACGGACTCGCGGTCATAGGATCGCGGTTTCGATTCCCAGACCGGGCGTTGTGAGTGTTTATTGAGCTTCACGAGGCTCCGGCAGGGGATGGTGGCGAACCCTGCTGTACTCTTTCACCACAACTATCTCTCACTCTTACTTCCTGTTTCTGTTGTGCCTGTAATTCAAAGGGTCAGCCTTGTCACACTGTGTCACGCTGAATATCCCTGAGAACTACGTTAAGGGTACACGTGTCTGTGGAGTGCTCAGCCACTTGCACATTAATTTCACGAGCAGGCTGTTCCGTTGATCGGATCAACTGGAACCCTCGTCGTCGTAAGCGACGGAGTGCCAACAAAAAAATTCCTGCTAATGCTTTTCCATTCTCAGACAGGCTACATGCGGTCTCATCTACATCCACCTTCTATATATTTCATCTGGTATGCCACAATTTTAGATTTGCAATTAATGTTCGGAGTCACATTAGTCCAGATGGTCCTATCAAAAAGGTATATCCTACTTTTCTGTGATTTACCTGGACTTTTAACTATCTTAATATTAAGTTTGTGCATCGCTAAGCTATTTCCTAAATTTATGGCGTAGCATCAATAAATATTACTCTTTGAAACTTCTCATCGATTGTACAACGTGTCTGCTTTACCTACTTTCAGACTAATTCTTCCAAGCTGATTCCATCATTTATTTCAATAGTGTTGTGGAAGGATTCCGACCACTCCTATGTCACTAAAGATGAACTGTCCCATTGTTATAAATCAAAGAGCTGTGAGCGATTAGGAGTTCGAATGGGCAGCAGTTCACTGCTTGTCGTGTTTTGATTTCGCTCATGTGTGAGTTGTTTTGTTAATTGGATTATTGTTGTTGATTTGCTGAGTTGTTGGATGGTGTGTTAAATTTGTGACTTTTTGAATTGTTGAACATTTTGTTTGGCTTCTCCATTTATGGGTGAAGTGGCGAACGGTGGAGGTGTGCAGGCCCAGACGGGCTACTGTGCTGCAGTGACGAGCGGGAGTCTGACGACCGGGCTTCTGCAAGTGCAGGAGCTGGAGGTGGGGTACAGGAATTTTGGGAGGTTTGACAGCCTGTTGAGGAGGGAGGGTGATTGCCTGGGGCTGGCACCACCAGGAGAGGTGGCGGAGAAGAAAGTGATAGCCTATCGAGCGCTGAATGTAGCAGCTGGAGGAGTTAAAGTTGCGAATGTCGAGGAGGTGGAAGAGTGTTTGAGGGACGTGAGAGATGTAGTGGCGTTTTGCAGCAGAGGACGAGGGTATGGCACAGTGGAGGTGCGCTTCGTTAGTGGGGCAGAAAGCGAGGAAGTGCTCTACCATAACCTTGGGATCGGCGAAGAAGGCGCTCTTACCAACTTGCTGTGGAGGGCGCGCGACCGAAGTGGGAATGGGGAGGTGCCACTTGAAATTGGTGAAGACTGGCTAGTGGCGGCCATGCTGTGCAGTGCACGGGAGAGGGCCGAAATATTAGTGTCGAGGACAGCGGAGGTCGGAAGGTGGGAGTGTGGCCTAGAGGTCGTGGTTCGTATTACCCTGCCTGACCTCCACAGAGTTGTGGAGGAGGTGGTATTGCCTGATGGGGCTGGGCTGAGAGTGGAGGTGGGGGTGGACCGCCAATATGTTTCGGATGTGGTGTGGGGGGTCATAGAGGCGGGGTACCCCCAGAAGCAGGAACAGGTGGTGGAGGAGTGTCGGGAGGAAGAGGTGGATGAGGTGGTGGAAGGGGTGGTGGTGGTGGCTGAGGTTGGGGGAAGGGGGTGAGGGTTTTGTGAGTGGTGTATGAGAGAGAGAGAGAGAGAGAGAGAGAGAGAGAGAGAGAGAGAGAGAGAGAGAGAGATTGGGGAAAGGAATAAAAATATTCTTATTGTTATTTATTCATTTTTATATATTTTATATTCTCTATATTTTATACTTTTTATATTTTTAATTTTAATTTTCTTCTTATTTTTACCCTCTTAACACTATCTTATTTTTTTATTCCTTACTCCTATTTGTCTTTCTCTCTTTCTACTCTCTCTCATACATCCACTCACAAACCCATTTATGTCCATCATACTTTCTCGCTCTATATACACGTTTACAATATGAATACAACATTCAGAATACTGCCAAAATACTGCCTGGATTTACCCGGGATTTTAACCAAAAACCTATACTTTAATGGAAGTACCGATTAACATCCATATCTTCTGGAAAAAAATGAGCTGTGAACATTATTCTCCTGCCTATATTTTTCTAACTACTTTTACAATTTATTCTTCTATTTTACTTCTTTATTCTTTTATTTTATTCCTTATAAGCTGTGAATTCTATTCGATGTAAACTGTAAATTTTCCCCTGTCTAAAATATTCATACCTTGTCTCTGACGGAATACCCAGTACACGGACATGCTAACCTACCACTTGGGTTATCCCAGAAAAAGGGCTGTAAGACTTCAAATTCACTTTACCCTAATTAAATTATTCTAAATGACTTGAGACACTCGTTCTGCCTTGGTTCATCTAATATATATACTCTTTACTCTTTACTCTTTTACTTGTTTCAGTCATTTGACTGTGGCCATGCTGGAGCACTGCCTTTAGTCGAGCAAATCGGCCCCAGGACTTATTCTTTGGAAGCCTAGTACTTATTTTATCGGTCTCTTATGCCGAACCGCTAGGTTACGGGGACGTAAATACACCAGCATCGGTTGTCAAGCGATGTTCGGGGGACAAACACAGACACGCAAACATACACACACACACACACATATATATATATATATATATATATATATATATATATACATATATAAGACGGGCTTCTTTCAGTTTCCGTCTACCAAATCCACTCACAAGGCTTTGGTCGGCCCGAGGCTATAGTAGAAGACACTTGCCCAAGGTGTCACGCAGTGGGACTGAACCCGGAACCATGTGGTTGGTAAGCAAGCTACTTACCACACAGCCACTCCTACGCCTATATATATATATATATAATATGTGTGCATTTGTGAGAAAAACTGCGTTTGTATACACATTCCTGATTCTATTATTCCATTACGATATGCATAATAATGAAAAGCACAGAAATCGTAGAAATTTAGCAATATATGACGTGTCAAAAAGAAAAAAAGCAACAACGAGGAGGATCGTACAAGCTGATGCCCACACATGACTGCGAACGCACATGAACGCATACACATATCCGCACATTTTGCTCACACAGTCAATAAATATAACAATTAAAAAATATCCACAACAGCACCCCACTTGCCTCCACTCACGCACATTCACTCACCTATACACTCACGCACATCTTTAGATATATAAATATAGTTAACAAAATATTTGTCGACAACGAGACAGATCTAGAGTAACGAGTGTATGTCAATGATAAGGTCGTAAATGGCGACAAAAGGATTGAGAAACGAAACCAGCTGATTGGTTAATTGATCAAATGATGCAAATTGCTAAAATGAAGGCACGCACATACGTGTATGCACATTTACATGCACATTACCTAATAATATATTATAGATTGGTGAACATGAACGTCACTTACATGTAATACATAGATGTACATATTCAGCAATCGGCTATTTAATTTGCTTATTGATTAATGTATCGATCAAATAAAAATATTAAATAATAATAATAATAATAATAATAATAATAATAATAATCTAAACATCCTCAAAAAAATCCTAGGATTAAGATTTTGAGATTGGTACTCAGATGCTGAATGTTTCCTGCAATAATTCACAACCAAGTATCAAAGCTTACAGTGAGACCTTGTGAGATCTCTGACAGCAGCCTGCAGTCAGCTCCAATAGAGTCTACCAGAACAAGCAAGACAGAAGGTTCTGAGAAGTAAAACGATAATAATAATTATAATAATGATGATGATGATGATGATGATAATAATAATAATAATAATAATAATAATAATGATAATAATAATATCAGAGATATCAGAGATGATAAAACAATAATGTCAATGATATCAGAGATGATAAAGATATTAATAATGAAAGGAAGTGGGTGACCTTCTCCATGTCCTGATTAATGATACATCTAGTGAAAGTGTTACAATAAAAACACTGGTAATTGCGTAACCTGATAATCGCTACCTCATATGAGTGACAATGAATAAACAAGATACTGTGAATAACGGTGGTAATGAAACTGAAGCGATTGATGGTGACAGTGTTGCACCCGGCAGGCTCATAGACTCTGGTCCGGCTCCAGCCTGCCGATATCCAGAAATGGACCGCTACACACGGCGTAGATGGAGCAAGCAAATTAATGCTTTGGTCATGGAGTGTTACTACCTGAGCAACCCGGTAGATGAAAATGGTGCTCAAATGAGGGGTTACCGACAACGTATGTATGATCATCGGAGGGAAAGGGATTGTTTCAACAGAGACTATGTGATCAAGCTAGAGCAATAAGAAAAAAATCGCTGGTTGACAGAAGTACAGATCGAAGCTATGAAAAGACAGGTCTTGGAAAATAGCAGCAGAGATAACGATGAAAATTCGGTTCTTACTAATAGAAGTAATCTCATAGCACAGTAAAGGGGCAGTGGTAGTTTACTTGAGAGACATATAGATGATCTAGAAGAAGACAATAAAACTAATGGCGACATGACATGAACAAAAGGCAATCTACGACAGAATAAGGGCAAGACTACAGGAGCACGATAGCGACATTATTTGCAACCTTAAAAAGGTTGATCGGTGGAAATTGAGCCAAGAAACGAAAAATGTCAATGAAATTCTGAAATACATCAGAACAAACGACATCACAAAAACAAATAATTTGGTCAAGGCAGCAAGTATTGTTGTAGCAGAAAACGTGGGAGTTGATGTCAAGAAAAGAAATATAATGGGAGTGACAAAAGAAAAGATCCATGGTGGAAAAAGAAGAATCCAGGCAGGGTTAGATTTGCTCTCGAAGAAAATTTCTATGTTAGACCGAAAAGAGAAAGAAGAGCTTAAAAATGAACAAAACTACTGGGCGCTGAAAAGGAAGTACAATATTGAGTGAAAGGGCCTGAAAGTGGTAATGGAGAAACTGTAACAGCGCCTCGTTGCAAAGAAAGCAAAGATGGTAAGATACGACCAAAGAGTAAAGGGTTACCACCAGAATAGGTTATTCAGAGTAGATCAGAAGAGATTCTATAAAGAAATAAATTGAGAGTGTACTGATGAAAAGTTGATAGCATTGAAATTCAAAGGTTTTGTAGTGACATCTGGAGCAAAGACAAGGAGCACAAGAAGGATGCTGAATGATTGCAAGAACTGAAACAAACAGTAATCTGTACAAAACAGGTAGAATTAGTAATTTCAGTTAGGGAAGTGAAGGAAATCAGCAAAATTATGAGCAACTGGATGGCCCCGGGACCAGATAGAGTTCAAGGCTACTGGATCAAAAGATTTGGTGAATGTCATGCACGAATGGCTGCGCAACTCAACACTGTTAAATGCCGACCAAAGAACACCAGAGTGGTTAACATTGGGTAGGACAGTGCTGTGCTTAAAAAACATCAAAGCAGCAATACGGTTGACAATTACAGGTCGATATTCTGGTTGCCACTGTTGTAGAAATTATTGCTTGGAATACTCGCAGAGTCAATGTACGAATATCTGGAAAAAAATGGAGTCCTGCCACATAAGCAGAAGGGTTGCAAGCGTAGGTTTAGAGGTATCAACTCCTGATAGACAAAACTGTACTTAGAGTCTGCAAGAGGAGGAAAAGTAACTAAGCCATATCATGGATCGATTATCGTAAGGCGTAGGATATGATCCTATACTCTTGGATAATGGAATGTATGAACCTATTTGGTATTGCATCGAATGTTGGAAAAAATATGGCGAATTGGAGGACGGACCTGACAGCATACGGAAGAAGTTTAGGGACAGTAGAAATCAGGAGGGGCGTCTTACAAGGAGACTGATCTTTGTACTGTGCTTGCTACCGCTAACACTGACTTTGGAGTGGGGAGGTTATGAAGCAGATAGAAGAGACGGGCTATAAGTACTTGGGGATTTTGGAAATGAATAAACTGATGGAGAAAGAAACGACAGAAAAAATTAAGGTGGAGTACCTATGCAGACTGAGACTGATCCTTAAGTCGAAATTAAACGGACGGAATAGGATTGAAGCTATCAGTACCTGGTCGATTTCACTGCTTAGATATGGAACAGGGGTAATCGCATGGACAGTAGACGAACTAAACAGCTTAGACAGAAAGACAAGGAAGTTGTTAACTAGATATGGGACACTCCACCCAAAAAGTGACACAGATAGGCTATATGCACCAAGAAAAAGAGGAGGGAGAGGACTTATTCTTCTGCATTAGAGCAGAAGAAAACAACATAGCATGGTATGTAAAAAATGCTACAGAACTGCTATTATTAGAAGAAGGTCAGGCTTGTGTAGGTTGAAAGATTGCAAAGATAAAACAAGCACTGTAGAAGCAATTGAAAACGAATGAAACTGAAAATAGGTGGGTAAAGAAAAGAATGCATGGACAATTTCATAGGGATGTTGAAGATAAGACAGAGAAGAAAGATGACTGTGGATGACTAAAAGTGATTTAAAACCGGAAACGGAGGCTCTAGTCTGTGCTACCCAAGAGCAAGCACTAAGAACAAGCTACATAAAATACAGAATAGACAACACATCAGAAAGTGATAACTGCAGAATCTCTGAACAAAATGGTGAAACCGAAGGCATACTATCAGCCAATGTACGCCACTAGCCCAGAAGAAATATAAGAGACGCCACGACAATAGACACTTTGCAACAAGTATGGACTTGACAGAGCAAAAAATTGGTACGACCACATGGGATTTTATGATTCAGTATGACCATGGGATAAAGAATAGGAAGCCAGACATAGTCTTAATTGATAAAGAAAACAAATTATGCTGGATCATAGATATAGCATGTCCAGCTTACAACAAGGTATGCGAACAGGAAGAAAATAAAGTCGATAGATATGACAGTTTAGCTTGGGAGGTTAAGCAGTTGTGGTCGATGAAAAAGGTGATAGTAGTACTAATAATTGTCGGAGCCCTGGCAACAGTGAGTAAAAATCTCGAGAAGTACATGGAACAAATAGGGGCTGCAATAAGGGTGTAGCACTTGCAGAAAATAGCACTGTTTGGAATCGGTTGAATACTCCGGAAGGTGCTCGAAAAATATGAGGTGTTATATTAGTTCACTGACACCGTAGTATATTTCCAGCGTTAGAAACCCAGCAAAGGCAATAATAATAATGATAATAATAATAATAATAATAATAATAATAATAATAATAATAATAATAATAATGATAATGATAATAATAATAATAATAATAATAATAATGACTGTAGCAAAAATGATTCATGGGGAGCGCTGTGGAAATCACGGCCTACAAAGAGCAAAGACGTCATATGAGAAAACCCCAGAAGGAGTCGTCGAGAATGAGAATCGCAAAATCCTGTGGGGTTCAATGATTCGGTGCGATCACCTGACCAGACATCAGAAACTGGACATTGCTGTGGTGAATATAAAAGAAAGACCATGCATGATGACCGACACGGTATGTCCTGGCGACAACAGGATCAAAGAGAAGGAAGAAAAAATAAACAATTATGACGATTTCACGTGGGAAATACGTAGGTTGTGGTCAATGAGGAGAGTAGTCATGATATCAATAGTAAGTGGCGCACTTGGAAGTATCAGCACTCATCTACCAACATGGCTCAAAAAAGATCGATACAGGTGTGAAGATAGAACACCTACAACATTCAGTATTGCTGGGACTGCAAGAATTCTTCGTAGGTTTCTTGAAGCATGACCAATAAACATGTGTCGCCTTAGTCTGCCGGTTGTAGATAGCTGACACTTTCCATCATGCCCGCAAAATGAGCTGTGAGTTTTCATCACACAGTAATAATAATAATAATTCGAATTTTGGCACAAGATCAGCAATTTCGGGTAGTGAAAAGTCGAATATATCGACCCCAGTACTCAACTGGTAATTATTTTGTTGACTCCGAGAGGATGAAATGCAAAGTCGACCTCAGTGGCATTTGAACTCAGAATGTAAAAAACGAGCGAAATGTCAGTAACCATTTTACCTGGCGTGCTAACGTTTCTGCAGCATCGCCGACTTAATTATAATAATAGCAATAATGATAGTGATGATGAAGTGTAAAAGTGTCTGTGTTTCTTCGTAGTCAAATGTTACTCTCATGTTACAACAAAATACGTTTCAACAATGTTAAAAAAAAAATGTGCGAGAACTGTTATAAAGCTGTTGTCAAAACCTTGAGTTGCTACGAGTCCCAATTATATTAGCGAAGGTACACGTTAGATATATGTACTACTCATACGACAACTAACAGTTAACATAGACACACTTTCCTCTATATACACTCATAGCCTACCAAGAGTCTGATTTCAGCTTCCACACATATCGTTTCCCCTGACCACTTTGTATAACTGTGACATTAACTTTCACATAATCCTTCAAATTCTCACCATTTTACAGTCTCACAGCTGTTTCATCATAAGTAGCTGCACTTGAAGTACAGGTATTCTTTTTTTACATGCGTTATTTCACTCTACCATCTTGCGGCTTAGCACTTTTTTGGTATGGCATTCCTCGTAAAACTGATTTGTTTTTATTTGTTTTTGTATTGGAAGCTTTAGTATTTTTTTTTTGTTGCTACTTTTCCCTTTCTTAACCTTCTATGATTTTAGTGCCCTTTTTTTGTTACTCGTATCTAAAATATCATCGTCACCAAAGATTATTCTCTTTGTTGTATTTCCTTTAGTTTTCTATGTTAGCGTTTACACTAGTTCTTCAACACGTGCATGTTCTATTGCCAAGAGATGAGCAAACCTTCGCTTCTATTTTTAAGATGGAAAATACTAGTGTTAAAGAATTTTTGCAGTGAATATTTTTACCAATTTCTGCGATAAATGATTCGTTGATTACAGAAAATTTGTAATATTTGACCCTCGCTGTCTTTACTTTAATTATACGCTTCAATGTAATTATATGCTTCAACATAATTTTTATGGTTAATATGATTAAATTGTGGCGACACCTCTTGTCTGCAAATGGAAAGGTTCTCATTTTATTTCCATTTATGCTGGTTGCATAATGCGTATTAATCAGAATAAACATTATTCTGCGCATGTGTGATGCCATCTAGAGCTGTCCATGTTACTTTGCTTAATGTCTTGCGATGCTATTTTGTATCTATTTGTATTTTAAGTTTTCGAATTTGGATAATTCTAGTAGCCTGAGACGCACAAAAATGAGCACGCGCGCACACAAATATACTCATACCATACAGACACACAGACAGACACACACAATACACACATAGACACTTTCTTTGCATAGCACAGAGTTTATAAGAAGAGTTAAAATATTGTAAATATGGTAACCGTTGGTGAAATAATGAGACACACATGTATGTTACATATATTTATGATCTATATATTTATGAGTGCGTATTTGTGTGTGTGTGTGTGTGTGTGAGAGAGAGAGAGAGAATGTATGTGTTTGTGTGTGCGAGTGTGTCTTTGTGCAACAGGATCTCGCATAGTTTCCGTTGTTAAAATTCAATTCATATTCATATGTCAACCGACTTAAGAGAATCCTTCCAGGAGTGCAATGTGGACAGAACGAAATGAAAACTTCGAGGTTGCGAAGGGAACTTCTTCACCACGCAGTTGTCTACTCCTGTAAACTTTATAACTTCAATGATTTTAGCTGCGGGCATAAATTTTTTGAGTATTCAACTTTCAATTACAATGATTTAAATGCATACTTTCAAACGTACGCATATATTCTGTGTTAAGAAGGCTTTTAAAGTTTTAATAAATGTTTTAAACATTATCATTATGTTAATAGCTCCTGATTATAGTTTTAAAGTAGATCAGAAATTTAACAAAAATAACAATTTGAAGTACGCAGAATATATAAAAGGAACACTTCCTTTCTTAGATCAGCAGATTTCCTCAGAATATTTCTCACAAAATTAGATTTGAACAGCGTCTTCAACACCACTAAATTTATTTCAACAATTTGACAATATTATACATTTAAATCGATTTAATTTAACTAGTATTAGTTAAATTATAATTATTCATCAATTAAAGTAATCCAAACGAATTTAATAAAGCTGATCAATATTCTGCCCAAGTATGTTCAGTTCTCCTAAACACACATGGAATGTGAAAGAAGTGCAATTTAAAAATTATTCAGAATACTCGATTGCTCTTAAACACCTTTCACCGACTTCAGAGTAACCAATAAAAAATAAAATATGCAATGAAGTGTATAACAATTTTCAGTTGACACAACTTCGACAAAGTAAAATATATAATACATTGTACACGATCTGTAAATACTATTTCTAATCTTTCAAGCAAAATTTTTCCTTAATTTCTCTCTATCTTGGTAATGTTTATGATATATTTCTTGTAGAATGGTCCGTTGAGAATATGTAATTCCATAAGGAGAATAAGTTGTTCTGCTAATTGAGACGGCACGGAATAATTAATAGAGGGATTCCTAATTTGTATTGGTCAGTCATAAATGGTCTTTCACTTTTTGTCGACAATAAACATCAACGTAGCTGACTTCAGTCTGTCCCTTGTGCATACGCACTCTTTAGATACTTGACACTTCGACGTAGTTCGACGCGAACTTTGTACGGGACAGGTTATATTTTGTGTGCTTGGAATCTCCTTGAAAATGGGGAGTCAAAACAAATATCGACACCTCATGCTTGAACCTCGCTGGTCAACAGAAATTAACAGCGACAACAAACCAAATTATACGACTAGGATGATTGCAGAAATTCAAATCGCGTGTTGAAAATCATCTGCATTAACTTAATTACCAAAGTAGACACGATATTTGGGTTCAGCATCTGTTGAATACAGCTAACCTTCCTCAACAAATTTCCATATCTGATTGGTTGTAGAAAGGTAGGGATAACGATTCATTTTTTAATAGAATGATGACAGGGAACAAAAATAGATAATTTATAGCAATGTGAAGCTCAAACAATCATAGGGAAAGGTTAGGTATCCAATTTAGTGGGATTAGAAGGGTGCTGTCTTTTACGAACTTCTTTCTACGGACAGGACCGCCAAGTCGGACGCGTACTGTGACCAACTGGAGAAATTAAACTCAGCGATCCAGCCATGGCAATGCCAGACCGCACACTTTTTCGCTGATGAAGCGCAAGTTAGTGGAACCTGGCTGGGAAGTTTTGCCGCACCTTCCATATTCGCGCCCGACATAACACTTTCAGATATTCACTTATCTCAGTCCCTTCAAAATTCATTGAATAGACATACCTTCAACTCTGAAGTGGATGTAAAGTTCACCTGGAACAGCTTTCGTAAGTAAAGACGGAAATTCCTTGAGTAAGATAGAATATACTTGAACGAAACGGGATAGTTATAACATTGATTGAATAAATTGCTCTGTGCTTTCACACTTGCTTTAAAAAATTTCACTGTTTAATAAATTATCAATCGTGATAAATTTGTGTCCAACAGGACAACTAGGTGTAGAAGAGCCCATGCGACTACAAAAATCAGCTATTGAATACAATATTATTTATGGTCTATATTTAGATAATTTAGCGTTATAGCATTTGATATACAACTCAATTAAAGCAGCTAATTTCCATTTCTTTTTCGGAAAGACTCAGAAATGTGTGACATGCAATGACTTTATTCTCATCTTGTCATCGAAGCATAGACCCTACCTTACCGAAGTAATCGTGAGTCACTTCGTAAATGCATTGGCTGGCATAGAAAATAGATTTATAGATTGCGTTAGAAAATAAATAATTTAGAGACAACGAAGTTAAATTTATGCTGACATATTTAATGCACGAAGCATTACAACTGACTAAGCCAACATTCTGACAGCAGATATTACCAAAAAATCCTGGATAGCTTTCTGCATTCATGGATATTCAATCAATGTAGTTAAATTAATTATCACTATAAATAATCTCTATTGGTTATGGTGTTCATATTATAACTGGAGAACGGAATTAATATTGTATCACAAGGAATGATTCCTAAAACAAACAATTTATTCCGGAAATAGAATATTCAAGTATAATTTGCTCTCAGCATTTCTGTTCAGTTTGGCACTTGTCTAGTTTACTACTCTAAATTTCATTGGAAGTTGCTGAGACCAAGATCTGTTGCTCACTATGCATAGACGATAAATCAAAGACTAATTCCGTAAACAGTAACATAAAAAAACAAAAAATAAAAAAATAAAAAGCTAGAAAGCAACAAAATCCCTAACGTTCTCAGAAGCCGAATATTCAATATAGTGAACAAGAATTTACCAGAAATATTATATACATTTATCTATTGACGCATCAAATTATATAGAGACTTAAGCATGCATGCAAAAACGGACACATGCCTCACACAGGCAGTACATGCGTTAAAAACTTACTTCACAACAATTGCATGTCTTGTCAATGACGTTAATGATCAACTGAACTTTCTGCAAGTGGATACCTCTAGGGAAAGTATGAATTGAAAGGGTTGCAGTAAAAGATTTTGAGTCAGAATAAGAATAGAGAAAAGAGAATTTTGTGATTCGAATGGAAATGTTTAAGTTTGTGCACAACTTTCTCATACAGTGCAGCGGAAACTGAAGCACCCGTAACAGTGTCAAGGGCAGAATACAGAGTCAGTTAATGTGTTTGTGAGTAAAGATTTGCTAATCCATCAGATGACCTTTATTTGTTTTAGAATATCTGTTCCTATAGCAGCTGCTTTTCCCAGTTATGTGAATATTACTGCAATATGGGTCTGACATTAAGATTTTCGGTGAGAAGCTCTTCAATACTGAAATGGTTTCTTGACATGATGTTCAAATATGTCCTTTGCAACCAACTTTCATATATAGTCACCTCGAAAAACCACCTGAGATTATGAGGCTTAAAATTATGATAAGTTTTAGTTGTGAGTGGTTGATGAGGAGAGACCATAGTTTCTTTAACATCTATTGTGGCATTTCAAAGAAATTACGTTATGTTCCAATTAGGAACATATATATATATATATATATATATATATGTAAATAATGAAGATAGGTATTGTTCATAGGACTTCTCGATCAGGGCTGACTTGGGTAGCTAAACGAAAGCACGTTTAGTAATAACAGACCTACTTCTAACAGGTGGTAGTGACTGTACTAATGGTTGTGTTCGTGTTGATGGAGACGGGTAATAGTTATGAAGGTGATGATCAGCCGCGATGAAATATTGATACAAATCTATTCTATAACGTTTTTGAAGCAAATGACATCAATGTTATTTCTTATCAAGTTAATTATCTAATGAATTTTGGTGCTTTTATATATATATATATATATATATATATATATATATTTTAACTATAAATCTTGATATCATGTCATTTCCTGAAGTGTTATATATTGCTATTGCTCAGAATTTGCATATTGACTGCTTTCCGTTGCAGTGTCACGCCAACGTCTAGTTTAGGAGAAGGATCTCACGTCTATCAGAAAATATACAGGCACTAAGAATAAGACTGGTGAGAAGTAATCATTCTCTCTCTTCTGAACGAGAACAGATAATGCATTGAATAAATTATTTGCAGATGGGTTATAAATTCATCTTTTCATCTTTTCATCACGATTATATTAAAGTACGTTGCTCGGCTTATATTGATCAGAGAAGGCTAGAAAACAAAATCAAAAATAAGAGAACATTAATTCTGAATCATATGGAAGTGATGTCTTTCTTTCTCTCTCTCTTTCTTTCTTTCTTTCTTTCTTTCTTTCTTTCTTTCTTTCTTTCTTTCTTTGTTGTAAGCTGTGTAATTTTCCTTTCCTCTTTGATGATACCTCGCTTGTTTCAATTGATAGGTAATATTTGATTTTCTCTTCCTTTTTGCTTTTCTCTACCGCTGTCCTTTGTTTTCTGCAATGCTTTTGGTGTTAGAATTTGCTATAACTCTTAATCTTTGTACACACGTGACAATGTACTATCTATAGGGAAAATACGATCTATTTTTTGCATATATATATATATATATATATATATATATATAAATATATATATATATATATATATATATATATATATATATATATATATATATATGTATATATATATATATATATATATATATATATATATATATATATATATATATATATATATATATATATATATATATATATATATAAGAAAAAGTGATGATAGGAAAAACAATAGTTATGTTATGAACTTCATTAGCTTATAGCTAAGCTTCTGCTATGAGATGTCGTGGACTCGTTAGGCCAATACAAATTCTCATTGGTAACGCCTGGGAGAAAATTTTGAAAAGATATAGAATAAATAGAAGAGAAGAAAATAAAACAAAAGAGAAAAATGTCAAGAGGCAAGGGTCAGTGGGGTCGATGTAATCGACTTATCCACCACCCCGAAATTGCTGGCTTTGTGCCAAAATTTGAAACCGGTATTTAGATAAATCTACCATGACAGAATTTACTATCCTCACATATTTCCCACCTAATTCTTGAGAATTCCCTAATCAGCTGAGCCTGGCTAGTTTTAGTAAAAAATATATTGTCCGAGTCATAACTATATGTTTTTCGTCGCGATGTGAAATTAGGCCCCGTGACTAGATCAACAGAGCTTTTCGACAGGAATCGAACCGACTGATTCCGTCGATAATACGACTCAACGAAGTTACCGAAACATTGTAACAGGAAGCTACTTAGAAAATTACGATCACGACTGTGAATAGTATAACACGCTTGCAAAATAGTACAAAATTGTTGCTAAAGTACAATGCAACGTGGATGAGTATACTTGGGAATACGACGCCGATGAGATGAAACATCCCTCGTTCTCGTTCACCTACGAAGAGAGTTGTCTCGTCTTATTAACGCAATTCCACAGTTAATAAGTGTATAAACAAAACGCTCACATTAAATGACCTCGGTGAAAGATAAAATATATATTCTTATCTATGCTGTAAGTGCAACGAAAATGTAAATATTTTTAACTCTCTTGAAATATAACCACAAAATGTCAACTTCAGAGTTATTAATTGCTTTGCATTGTTTACACAAGAGTGTTGGACGGTCAGACATGTGGATCGAAGATTTTTCCATATATAAGTGTCTTAGTTTCTTTACATAAGTTTCTTAATACAACTGTTAAATTTCATTTTTATTCCCAATGATGTGTATGTAGTCGGAAAAAGATTCTGAAATCTTAGGCAGAATCAAAGTTGGTAGTAGATATATGGTAAAAGAAGTTGCTTTAACAAAATGCCAACCTTCACGAAACGCAACAATTTATGAAGACACAAATATATTCTCTATATGAATCGTTTCGATATTGAATTGTCAATAGTCTAACACACAACACCTTTCACAAAATAATAATACCAGCGAAAGATTCAATCGACTGTATATATACATATATATAGTTTTGTTTTCTTTTCTATTGAAAAATGTTGTAAATAGGTGATCAGAAAATACCAGCTGCAGTGGCTAGATGTGTGAACCAATATATGATGTTTGGAATGGAACTAGTGCCGTATATCGAACTGCTGGAGTAGGTTCTTTATGATACAAAGGTGGTCTAGATTTAATACTATTGTCTCTCCTATGATGCTTTCGGTGTGTTTTACTCCAATAATTGTTATATGCATTGAAGTTTCTCTCAATGTGGTGTTGAGCTGTTGTTCGGTTGAGAAGCCTAGAAGAGAGATTTGTTAGAGTAGGGGTGGCATAGATATATTTCCCATGTTATTATGTTTCAATGTCTCCTATTAATATGTTTGAAAGTAATTGTTTGGGTTGTTTATGTACAGGATACCTGATTTTAGCGATGTTATGAGGTATGAAGTATCAACAGCGGTTTAAATAGGATCTGCAATATAGGCGTGAAATTCGGGATTTGATGTGGCCTGTTTTTGGGTTTGGATAATAATTGTTATGAGAACGTCGTGTGTGAATTTTTTACATAAAGCCATTTTTATGTCGTTAGTGTGTACTGAGATATTTTTTGTTTTGTTTACTGGTGTATATTAGTTCTTATGGTTGCTGCTGTTTATTTTATGTTTGAAGCCTTTATGTTTATATTCATTGTTTAAATTCAGAGCAAACGAGAAAGGCGATGATGGAGGCGTTTCCCATTATCTTAGTAGTGTTTTGTTGCGATATGAGGTTCGTTTATGCGCGGTTTTAATGTTTTGTGCTGTCAGCTTATATCGATGAGATTACATTATTTCTTATTTAAGGCACACATCGGTTTTCAGACTTTCTCTGTTTGATGTTTGTGAATCTCTTATCGTTAGCAGAGTGTTACATCCATGATCATCCAGTCTTCTCTTATAGTATATTTAGAACTGATTTATTCATCATATCCGTACATTTTAAGAAGGTATATTTGAGATTCAGCCGCTATATCTTGCATGCCGAAAATTTGCATCCATATTCAAAGTGCCTACTGAAGCTTAATCAAGAAATATTGGATTTAAATTTAGTTAGGAGCGCTTTTCAATCTTCTCAGCCTGTTATATTACATTTGATGTCTTCCACCTTTATATAACTAAATTATTAATTTAGTTTTATTGCTAACTGATGTCTAAAAGAGACAGCTAGTCCTGCCTTTAACCTTTTCTCTGTATCGGCATACTTTAAAAAAATATATATTGTTTGGTGGGTGGTGGTGGTGTTATTGCACAGTTTTTGGAGAAAAAGTTTTCAAAGAACAAATGTTGTTTTTTTTTATCAACGTTCAAGTTTTGTCCTTGCACATTGTTTCTTTTGTGTATATTGTGAATTTTTTCGCTGTACTTAACAATGCACTTTAATCTTACTCTGTTTCGAATGGTGCTTCGCAGCTAGATTAATTTCTATAGTTTTATATTCCCTGCTCATTGTACAATTTGATATCCTTCACCTATACATATATGTGTATATATATATATGGAAAATTGAAAAATACTTAAACCAGACGACTGAATATATATATATATATATATATATATATATATATATATATATATATATATATATATATATATATATATATATATATATATATATATATATTCAGTCGTCTGGTTTAAGTATTTTTCAATTTTCCATTTCATTAATTCTGTTGATCATAAACATATATTATTTGTGTTTTATTCTTGCATTTGCTGCTTTCAATTGTGTACTAACAATGTATTATGTTGCTTTTGTTTATGTCAGTAGTTTCTTTTGAGTTGCATATTTTATAGTCACGCTATTCTCATTTGTGGAGAATTAATTGTTTATCATAATTTAATGGTAATCTATAGTCTATCAATTTTGTTTATTTTTTGGTTAATATATTCTAAATATGGTTCATTTTCATTTACAACAACCTGTTTATGGCTCCCTACCTTTACTGTCTGCTTTATAAAGTTTTCTAGTACTTCGAGTTGATTAATGTTGCTTATAACTATTAAAGAGAAAGGACTCTGTCCGTAATGTCAGAGTTTAGCTCTATTCAAGGTACAGGAACTGTTTATTTTGTGAATATTTCATTTTTAGGGGTTATTGCCTGGTATGTTCTTCAAACTTCATTTGAATTAAGGAACCCCCTCATTTGTTATTGATCTGAATATGATAAATGAAATAGTCTTTGTTATATGGTATCAACTTAGGTTAATTTAAGTTTATTGCCGCGTAAGTCTTTCTTGTATTTCTCGTTCGTTTTCAATGCATTTGTTTCAACTTTTATAGTAGCAATAATGTATTGTTTCTCCACTTCATTGTATTCAAAACTCTTATTTTTGTATTTTTATTGATTCTTTCTGGAGAGATGTTTTGGCTACTGTAAGATCTCTGATACTAGTGGAATCGACGTAGTTAACACTCCTTTTTAACGGCTGCAAATTAAACATATGTAGGGTGGAAAGTACAGAAGTCAGACGTGTGTGCCAGCTACTGGTATGTTATAGTGAGTGACTGTATGTATAGCAGTACCAAAGTCTGAAATGTAAGAATCGTACTACAATGGGGTTAGTAGTTATCAAGGATGGAAGTACTTTCTAGCTCTGCAGAGGAAAGCCAGTGATGCAGCATTAGCGATGTTGAGAACTTGCGTTCGATAGAAGACATCGAAAATGATAGTTTTGCAACGACTTTGAGAATCCTAGAGCCGGGTTTTTATTTTTAGGAGAGATAAGTTACAATAATAATTCTTCTTGATATGTGTAGTGATGACGTCTTTGAGAATTTGAAGATAAGTACATGATATGATCCAATTCAAGGTTGTTTCCCGGGTCTCTATTCACGTAGTCAGTTGGGATATTTTATAATAGATCCTTTAATAACACTTGAGTGCGGCGAATTGGAGTGAAAAATAAAGGGTGCTATAATGTTGATCGAAGCGTTGTGCGGTATCGTTGTATTCTGCTTTTAACACTCCCCAAGGTCGATAAAAGTGATTTTAATAAAGTATTTTCATCCTAAAATTTTCTGGTATTACGCCAAATTGTCATGGTATGAAATAGTATTGATACACTCAATTCAATTCTTTATTACAATTGTTTGCACTTGTCAAATAATAGCACTTGTGGTAGTCATAGTCGCAGTGAGTGCAGGATACTAAGAGAATAAAATATCAATCTCATTTTAAGTGAGTGCAGTATACTAGCATGACGACAGTATCAATCACCTTTTGAGTGAGTGCAGTACACTAGTACAAAAAGAGTATAAGCCCAGATATGACCAAAACAACAGAAAAGTGGTATGAACACGTACATAGGTTGTAAGAGAAAATGATAATTAGAAGATCCCGTAGGACTTCGCCATAAAGACTGGCCATATAATTGAAGCAAGAATACCAGATATGATCATAGAAGGCAAATAACAGATCGATAGCGAAGAAACTGAAGGAAATAGTGGAAGAGAGCTGAGAAAACTGTGGAAGATTCAGATAATAATTATTCCAGTAATAATTAGCGCACATGGCACAATACCTAAAATGGTACCTAAAAGAATGAAAAAGATTGGAGTTGACACTCGCATTGTCGATCTGCAGAAAAGCACGGTCCTATATTCTGCAAGAATCTAAAGGAAAACACTTGAGGTTTGGGGAGACTTGTTCTCACCTAACCACAAGGTAAAATAGCTGTTAGCTAAATAATGATAATAATAATAATAATAATAATAATAATAATAATAATAATAATAATAATAATAATAATAATAATAATAATAATAATAATAATAATAATAATGATAATGATAATAATAATAATAATAATAATAATAAATCATATTATCTCTGGCTGCCCAGTCCTGGCTAAGAAGGAATATATTCACAGACACGACAGAGCTGGGACCTATATACACTGGAAGCTATGCCAACACTATGGAATAACAACAGAAAAAAGATGGTATAAACACACGCCAGAAAAGGTCACAGAAAACGAGAAAGCAACCATACTCTGGGATATGCCAATACACACAGATAGAGAAATTAAGGCAAATAGACCAGATATAGTTGTCAAAGATCATGAAGAAAAAAAATGCTTTCTAATTGATGTATCAATACCAGCAGATGACAACGTTTCTCTAAAAGAAATGGAAAAACTTTCAAAATACAAAGACCTGGAAATAGAGATAACTCGAATGTGGAATCTAAAAACAGAAACAATTCCTATCATAGTAGGTGCCTTAGGTATAATAAAAAAATATTCAGACAAATACATAACAAAAATAGCAGGACTTACAAATATATATAACATACAGAAAATTGCACTACTGGGTACTGCACACATTCTACGCAAAACACTTTCAATACAGTAAACATAAGAGCACCACAGCACATACCCAAGGCGCACAGAGCTGCGCTCGGTAGTGAAGTGAAAGCACGTTATAAAAATAAAACTACTGAATAATAATAATAATAATAATAATAATAATAATAATAATAATAATAAAAGAGTTCATGGAACAAATAGGGGCTGCAATAAGGGCGGAGCGTTTGCAGAAAACAGCACTGCTTGGAACCACTCGAATATTCCGGAAGGTGCTCGAAAAATAAGGGGTGTTACCTTAGTTCACTGGTAGTGAACAGCTGGCACCGTAGTACATCTCCAGCGTTAGAAGCTGTACAAAGACAATAAATAAATAAATAAATAAATAAATAAATAATAATAATAATAATAATAATAATAATAATAATAATAATAATAATAATAATAATAATAATTGTTATTATCATTATCATTATTCATATACACACAACAGATTAGACTGTTGGAAAAGAAAATAATCCTAGCATCGGGCTACAAGTTGCCATAGATACCAAGAACCTTTCTAAGTATCCTAGCTGTCCCTAATAACACTGTTTTCTGCAGCTGTACTAAACTGGGTTTTATGCCTATCTCTATCCATCTGTTCAAATCTTTAGGGACAGTCCCCAATGCACCTATAACTTCTGGGATACATTTTACCCGCACTTTCCACAGTATCTGTAATTCAATAGCTAGTTCCTGGTACTTCTCTATTTTTTCTATACTTCTCATATTAATTTATTCATCATTTGGGATTATAAAGTCAATTATCTGGCACTTTCTATTGTCTTTACCTACTACTACCAAATCAGGCCTTCTAGCTTCTATTACCCTCTCAGTCTGAATGTTAAAGCCCCACAACATCTAGTACTTTTTACCTTCTAGTACTTTACTAGATTCATGTTCATACCATTTATCAGTATGTTCAAATCCTAGCTTTCTACAAAGCTATCAGCGGCTTGCTCTCCCTAGATTGTCATGTCTTTTCTTGTATTCTTTCTGTGCCAGCAAACTACATTCACTTACTATATGAGTAACGCTTTCCTCTTTTGATTTGCATAATAGCATTGGGAATCTACTTGGTTTGTGTCTATTTTGGATTTTATCCAATTAGTCCTTAATGATTGATCTTGTACCGCTACTAACAAATTTTCTGTCTCCCTCTTCAGCTCTCCCTTCTGCAGCCATAACCATGTCTCACTACTACTATTTGCTGAAACTATCTTTAGGAATCTCCCATAAAACGCCTTTTCCTATCAGTCAAGTAACTTCTGTTCTTTTTCTGGTCTTAAAGTTCGTTTGGTGTTTTGGTTTCCCTATGTCTTGCTGTGACTCAAGCAACTTTTAATAAATTTTCTTCACTATTACCTACATAAGAGTTTGTATGTACTCTAGCTAACTTCACGCAGTGTTCCACTGATATTAACCCTCTTCCACCTTCCTTTCTAGGTAGGTATAATCTTGCTACTCCTGCCGTTGGGTGGAGTATTGAATTCCTTCCTAGTTCTGTCTAGCTTTGCTAATTCAGTTGTTGTCCAATATACAGGAGCTGCTGAGTAACTGAGTAATGATACTTCACAAGTATTTAGAGCCTTCACTTTATTTGGACCAATTAGCTTTGACTTCAGTAGCTTCCTCACCCTTCTGATATACTCCTTCTCAATTTGCGTTTTCATTTCTGCCATTAGTACTCTATCAGATTCTAATACTCCTAGATACTTATAACTCTCTCCTAGTTTCAATGATTTTAATGTCTCGTCATCTGGTAATCGGATGCCTTCGCTGTTGATTATCTGTCCCCTTCTCATGACTAATATTGCACACCTATCTATGCCAAATCCCATGCCTACATCTTTGCTGAAGAGTCTTACAGTCTGCACTAAGGAATCTATCTCTTTATCATTCTTACTAAAAAGATTCAGATCATTCATGTAGAGCAAATGGTTAAATTTTCCATTACTATTTCTTAACCGATACCCTGCACTAAGTCTGCACTAAGGAATCTATCTCGTTTTCATTCTTACTAAAAAGCTTCAGATCATTCATGTAGAGCAAATGGTTAAATTTTCCATTACTATTTCTTAACCGATACCCTGCCTTTGCCTTCCTTAATACTAAACTGAGGGGGATCAAACATAAAACAAATATTAAAGGAGACAACGAGTCCTCCTGGAATTTTCCTCTTTTGATTATTAACTTTCCCTAACAGAGTGTCACCTGAATATAGATCTACTTTCCATTTCTTCATGCTGAAGCTAATTAATTTTCTTATGTTGTCTGCTATATTGAAAATACTCAAATATTCACCTATTCATGAGTGTGGGATCATGTAATAAGCTTTCGTATAATCTATCTATGCTATTGTTAGACTTTTCTCTCTAGTTTTTACTTAATTTAGAACTGCTTCTTCCTGTAACCTTTTTGTTCTTCTGGTAGTTAATTCTAGTTTTCAAGGTACTCGTAAATACTTTCTAAAAGCATTCCTGTTAACAGCTTCCACACTAATGGAAAACAAGTGATTAATCTATAGTTGCTAGCTGTATTGTCGTTGCTCTTATCCTTCATAATGAGTATTGTCCACCCTTTAGTCATCCAGTCTGGTATTATTCCTCCATTAAGGCGATCCTGAAAGTGTTCCCTCAGCCTCCCATGTATACTACTGAATTTCTTTAGCCAGTGATCTCTTCTACCTCCAACTCTGTCATCCAGTTTCTTCACCTAATAGCATTAGCTTGATCAACCAATCTCTGGCCAGTCACTTTAAACATACCCTTCTCTACTCAAAGTGTTAACAACCATTTTTTATAGCCCTTTCTTTTAGGTTCATTTTCCAAGTAGCACTCTATCACTATCCTGTTTTCTTTGTTGTTCCGCTTCCGCTTCCTTGACCTATTAACTGCTGATGCTGTATTAGGATGACAGCTGTGGTCAGTTGGCACCTTTTCTTATCCACTGTTGAGCGAGAGGCGTTCCCTTGAAGGTTCAGCTTCATCTTCGCTGTTACAACCAGAGTTTTGCGGAAACTCCTGTCTCCCATAAACTGAGGAAAGATAACGTTCGTCACCATCATTATTATTATTATTATTATTATTATTATTATTATTATTATTATTATTATTATTATTATTATTATTATTATTATTATTATTATTATTATTATTATTATTATTATCTTCATCATTATTAAGGTGGCGAGCTGGCAGAATTGTTAAAATGCCGGGCGAAATGCTTAGTGGTATTTCGTCTCTTCCTATGTTCTGAGTTCAAATTCTGCCGAGGTCGTCCGTCTTTATAGCTTCAACTGAATGGTATTGTGCCTTTTCCTCGATTGCCATTCTCACCTATATTGTGCCAAACTTTTTGCCGCGAGTTATGTATTCAATATAGGACCATATTTGTTGTAAACCTTTTTGCACCGTTTCTTCAGCCATTCTGTCCATTTTTCTGCTTTTAAGATTGTACGTTTTGTATATTATTGTTTTTATTTTTCCGTTTCTAACAATCTCTGTGGAGGTTCTACTTTCACTGTGGTTCCTTCTTTTTCTTATATATTTGTGTATTTTTTCCATTCTTCGGATCTTTTTTAAAACGGGGGCCACATTTTTCATTAATGTTTTACGTAGTGTTTTTGGTACCGAAAGACTTTCAAACTTCGTATACTTATCTATTTTGTGTTATAGAACAGAAAAATATTTTTGTATTCGAATTTATTTCATGTAAAAAATGGTCTTATTTCGATAATTTAAACCAATCACTGACAAGTATTCAGTTGTTTACATTTGCTTTTTTCATTTTAAATTTGCTTTTTTCATTTTCTTCTTTTTTTCTTCGTTTTATTTGCTTTTTCTTTTTAAATTTGCTGTTTTACCCTAGCCCTAACCCTAACCCTAATCATATCACCGATAGAATTGTTTCAGAATCGTTTGTTTATGTAGTCGGCACTTAATGTATATCGGCTGAATGGACGTCAGTGATTGGTTGAAATTACAGAAATACGACAACTTTAACATGGAATAACTTAGGGATTTCTTTTTTTTTTTAAAGAAGACTAAGAGAAAAAGATGTTTTATATGACACATTCTACCAGTGTTCCAAGTTTCAAAGTGTTTCGTTAATGAAAAATGTGGCCCCCGTTTTAAAAAAGATCCCATTCTTCTTTTTCTGTATTGAGTTGCCGGGTTCGACTCCCGGCTGCTGTTGCAAAACTTTTTTCTCTTCTTTTTGTAAACTTTTCACTGCTATATTTCTTGTTGATACAATGGTAATTTTTTTTTGGGGGGGGGGGGGTCTCAGTCGGGAGACTTGGAAAATCTTGTGGCGTCATTGGTTGGGGTGTCATTGGTGTCGTTGGTGAGCTTTCTGTTGCGCTCGTTTCCGACGTGCTATTGTCTGCGTTGCCGCACAACATGATATTTTAAAGTAATTATTCCCCCCAACGGGGGAATAAAAGAAAATGGTTTCAAAAAGCAATTAACAAGTCTTTAACAATAAATTTAACAATTGCCGCAAGGCAGTATAACAAAAGCGTTCAAAAAGCAATATCACAACACCTCACAAAATTTTCATCCAGACGGTAAGTGAATGTGGAGTTCGATGAATTGCCACCTGTAGTGGAGTTAAAAGATTTAGAGCCTTTCATGAGATATTAAAAAGGTAAAAAGTAAGTAAAATTGTTTTATTGAAGAAAGAAAGAACAAAGTAAAATTGTTTCATTTTAAATGAGGAAAAAATAGGGAAAAAAAACGAGATTAATGAAAAAACAATAAGATAATAGAACGATTGTAAATAGTTTATATAAACGTTCAAATAATACTGCATGCGAGTGGGGCCCATGCAGCCATTTTATTTTTCATTTTTATATAACATCACATTTTCATTCGTCTTATGTTTTTGTTCCAACTGTGGTGTTGTGCCTGTTTTTGTAGTGTCCTCTGTGTGTTGTGGCCGTAGTGCCAAAATAGACATTGGCGGAGGTCTGCGCTCTCTGAGTGCTCTTGTTGTTATTATTATTATTATTATTATTATTATTATTATTATTATTATTATTATTATTATATCTATTTCTCTACTTTCTATTATATATCCTCTGTTATATCCTTTAATGTAGTAGTATCTCCCCTTGATTGATTTTAACCCCACGTGCTTTTGTAAATTCTTTTATAACAATTACTTCGATATTGTCCTCCATGTCTTGGGCCCTTGTGGCCAATAAAAGAAATCATCATCATCATTGTTATTATTATTGTTGTTGTTGTTGTTGTTGTTGTTGTTGTTGCTGTTGCTGTTGTTATCGTTATTATTATTATTGTTATCGTTATTGTTATTATTATTGTTATTATTATTATTATTATTATTATTATTATTATTATTGATTGTTGTTGTTTGTTTTGTTGATGCTTTTATTATCTATAATATTAATAATATGTTACATGGTGAAATGGTTAATCGAAGGAAGAAGTACAGAGAGAAAGAGAGAGCAGAAATAGTGTGTAGCGGAGGGTAACGTGGTAGCAGTAATGAGTAGTAGATAAGGAACGTTATCATGTTCAACGCTTAAAAGCTTGGGTTCAGAAATAGGGAAAAACAGAGAGTGTGTGAGGGCTAGAGGGAAATAAATAGTGCCAGTGAGGAGAGAGGAAAGGGGGCGCTGCAGTGATATAATCATATTCATACATGTGTGATATACTGACAAGCAGTAACAGCCGTTAAAATGGTGGTGGTTTCATCAGCAGGGATATTAGTTAATGAAGATGAGGACGACGAAAAGTGTACATCATTATTACCTTGTGCTTGAGTCTGCACTTTTATATGTTGTGACATAACCAGGAATTGATTACTTAGTGTTACCGCATCTTTGTTTCTTGTTGTGATTGTCTTTGTCGACGCATATTGCTTCTTCGTTTGTTACATCTATAAATTTACCGTCTATTTTTCCAGTTATATTACCTTGTAATAAATGTTGACACTTGAATCCATCGTCACACCATTTTCTAATGTGTTCCATCACCAGTTTTAAGAAGCCACGTCGAAAATTCATTCTTCTCACTCCATTCATGTCACTGAGATTTAATTTTTTCTTCTCCAAATTGGTAAACGCTGATATAATCAAGTGCTGATGATATCAGCATTTGAGCTTGTTCAAATAACGTATACCGTTTAACAGAAGTCCCCGCCAGGATTGTCATTTCCCATTATCTCTTTTCTAGGTGTATTAATTACTCTGAAAGCAATTGATGATAACATAATCTTATCGATTATGAGGAAAGAGACCTGAAGGATAAAATTAGAGCGAAAGGAAGGAATTTTCGTGGAAACGTTGATCTATCCAGGATAGACATCCTTATTATTATTGTTATTGTTGTTCTTATTTTTATTCTGATTGTTCCCCCCGGCCTACCTATTTTGCCTGTGTTTTGTGTGCCGTACATCCACATATAAATCTGCGGATATTTTTGTGGTTTTAAAGGGCAGCACTGTTTTTCTGTTCGCCTCAAGTAGCCAGGTAATGTATTGTAGAAATATATTTTTGCCCTATTCTCCTGTCCCGTCAATAAGGAAAAATATTTGATCAACAGTTTCATCATTGACCACAAAGATAATAAATTGCAATATTTTCCTGTTCACTAAAATTCGAGCTTGCGAAGACTTCCTCAGTTATACGGAATAATCAAACGGATAAAGGAAGCCCCAGAGAACATGAATAGGAAAACAAGCAAATATGTGACAATCTAACGGTTGTATATATCTATCTATCTGTCTGTTGTTCGATCCACCAATATATTTGTTGGTCTAATTAACTATCATATCTACTTTCCCTTCTGTTAATGCAATGTACCTGTCAACTCTCAATAACAAACCCAATAACAATAACAAAAAAAAAAAAAGAAAAAGATACGTGGTGGTGGTCTAGCATGGTTACAACCTTTGTTCTGGAACGGATAAAATTTTAAAGCGTAACATTCATAGCTATTTGCTAACTAAGGCTATTTCACTTTAATTTCTTTATCCTCCGATATATCTTTCAATGCATAAATTTACAGATCTGCATGACATTGCTTCATTATGTTAAACATTTCGATTGTGCGTGCAATGTGAACACAGAAATGCAGAATAATATAGGCATTGCCTCTATTTCACTTTATGATAATGTAGGCATTATCTTTATTTAACTCTATTTCTCTCTCCTTCACCGTTTCGCTTTCTATTTTTTCAGCGATTTCACCATTTCTGTTTCCCTCTTTGTCTCCCCATCTCCTCTCCCCCTCTCTCTTTCTCTCTCTCTCTCTCTCTCTCTCTCTATATATATATATATATATATATATATATATATATATATATTAGTCTACTAGTCATTAGCTCACTTAATGCAAGACAACGACAGAATAGATACACCACGATAGAAGCTGTGCAAAGACAGTAAATAATAATAATAATAATAATAATAATAATAATAATAATAATAATAATAATAATAAAAATAATAATATATTGAATGGACAGTATGCCAACATTACAACATTAAAACTGACATTAGGTGGTATAAACATGTGCCAAACAAAGTACAAAACAACGACCAGACCACAATCATCGGGCTATGTCGATCTCAATGACAAAGAAACAAAAGCTAAACAGACATAACAACCAAAGATTGGGGAGAAAAGAAACACCTGTTTACTGAGACATTGCATTGCAGTCCCTTCTGATCAAAGTATTGTCCAAAACGAAGTGGAGAAATTATCAAAGTACAAAATCCTTGAAATTGTAGTATTCAAGATGTGGGGCATGAAAGTAAAAATAATACCAATAATAATTGGAGCATTGGGCATGATAAACAACGCGAGCAAAAATGTAGAAGCTATACCTGGATCCTCAACACTACACACTATAAAAAAAATAGCCCTGCTACGAACAGCCCACATAAGGAGTCACTGAGAATGAAGACTGCAAAATTCTGTGAGATGCAATGATGCAGTGCGATCATCTGATCAGACATTAGAAACCGGACATTGTTGCGGTGGATAAAAAAGAAAGAACTTGCATGATAATCAACATAGCATGTCCCGGTGACAACAGGGTTAAAGAAGAAAAACTGGACAATTACGACGATTTGACGTGAGAAATACGAAGGTTGTGGCCAACGAGGAAACTAGTTGTGATACCAATAATAATCTGCGCACTTAGAAGTATCAGCACTCAACTACCAACATGGTTCAAAAAGATTGGTACAAATTTAAAGATAGAACTCCTACAAAAAAAAAAAACCCAGCATTGCTTAGAACTGCAAGAATTCTTCGCAGGGTTCTTGAAGCATAACTAGTAAACAAGTGTCACCTTAGTATACTGGCTGTGAACAATTGACACTTTCGGTCATACCCAGCAAAATAAATTGTGTTTTCATCAAATAATAGTAATGATAATAATAACAACAAAGGGACACAAACCTTTAGCCATAGTTTTATGATAGTGCATAAAGAACTCCATCTAAAGAGTGATACTGCAAGACCTTATTTTAGATGAAAGTGGGCAGAGGACTAATAAGTGGTGAAAATTGTCAAAATCGAAGAAAACTATTAACTTCCTACTTCAAAAATATAAAGGGTAGCATCGTGTAAAACGTAAAAGACGTCGACACACTTAAATCTGCTGATGCAATAACATCGATTGAATGGAAGAAGAGAATGAAAAAAGAACTTGAAAGGAAAGGAAAGAATAAACTTATTCACGGGAAGTACACTAGAGATAAAATAGGAATTTATTGAAGCAAGTGTTGGTCGTAGCTTAAAATAGCGATCCGAAAGCTATGGTGTGCTGCGCCCAGAAGCCGGTTCTCTGAACTAACTACATTAAAGAGCATGCTGACAAAACAAAAGAATTAAGTAGAATGTGTGGGACAAAAGGAAAAACGATCAGCCATCTTGTTAGAGAAAGTTGGCACAGCGAGAGTACAAAATACATGACAATGTTGCTAGATACATCCACTGGATGATACCTGAGAGATGTAGGTTTGTTAAAGTACCTAAATGATATGAGTAGAAACCAGAAGTGTTAGAGCATATCAAGCTTAAGCGTTTGTGGAACTTTACCATTCAATATGATAGAATGATTTAGGCAAGAAGGCCCGGCATTATAGTTGTCAACAAGAAAGAAGAGGCACAACTTATCGATATCTCTATCCCAAGAGATAGCTGAGTGAAAGATAAAAAACCAAGAAAAGATGGAGAAGTATGAGGCTGGAAAGTTGTAGGGAGTGAAGAAGTTTTAAGTAATCGGATTATTAGAATGCGTATCAGACAGTTTCGAGGACCGTAAATAGAATCGGAATTGCTGCAAGATTACAGGGGATGCAGAAAACAGCACTGCGTGTAATAGTAGGGATTTTAAGGAGATTATTGTCTGTGTAATGCACAAGAGAGGAAGCAGTAAAGGGCCTTTGTCAATTTCTTGACTACTCCTTAACTGAAATTTACTTAGTGGAGGGAAAGAACGTGACAGAGAAGGAAAAGTGATTACTAAAATTTGTAAAGCAGACACGATCAAGCGAAAGACAAAAATATATTCATTATATATATAATATATAAATATGCATATATATATATATATATATATATATATATATATATACTCTCTTACTTGTTTCAGACATTTGACTGCGGCCATGTTGGAGCACCGCCTTTAGTCGAACAAATCGACCCCAGGACTTATTCTTTGTAAGCCTAGTACTTATTCTAGCGGGCTCTTATGCTGAACCGCTAAGTTACGGGGACGTAAACACACCAGCATCGTTTGTCAAGCGATGTTGGGGAGGGGGACAAACACAGACAAAGACACACACACGCACGCACGCACGCACACACACACACACACACACACACACACACACACACACACACACACATATATATATATATATTCTCCTTGTCTCCGTATTCTTTCTGTTGAAGAGCGTAGCTCGAAACGTCAAAGACTTTCCGTATTCCCGAGCGTCATACTAATAGATTCTTTTGTTATTTACACCACCTTTCCTCGTCTGTTGTTATTATTTGTATATTCTCCCATATATATATATATATACATATTTACGACAGGCTTCTTTCAGTTTCCGTCTACCAAATCCACTCACAAGGCTTTGGTCGGCCCGAGGCTATAGTAGAAGACACTTGCCCAAGGTGCCACGCAGTGAGAATGAACTCGGAACCATATGGTTGGTAAGCAAGCTACTTACGACACAGCCACTCCAGCGCCTATATATATATATATATATATATATATATATATATATATATATATATATATATATATATATATATATATATATATATATATATATATATATATATATATATATATATATATATATATATATATATATATATATATATATATATATATATATATATATATATATATATATATATATATATATATATATACTAACACACACATATATATGAAGAGAGAAAAAGTAGAGAAAGAGAGAGAGAGAGAGCAAGAGAAGCAATATAAATTCTACAAGATTTTCAAATTATTTTTCTTAAGTAATTTCAATGTAAATGGAACTTATATCTCAAGATAACGTTCTTTTCTTGTTCCTAAGTAAGATTCTGTAAACTCACACCACTGACGTAGGGAAAACCCCTTTATTCCATAAACGAATGATTCCTCTTAAATTAAACAATAATTATACGTATTGTAATGCTTATAATATATCATATACAACTCGATAGAAAAAAATTTATGTGAACCTAAAAGATGTCCTCTAAACTTTTTGCAACATGGAAGAAAAATACTTCTTACACAAATACCATCTCAGATTTGCGGACAAAATTTTTTTGAAATGCTATTAGATTTGGAAATTTTTATCTAACGTTCATTGTCAATAAATCAGACAATAATTTTTGTGATGCTGAGAAACTGCGAATAGACTGTCTAATTCCTGGTACAGTCTTTTCTTTTCAAGTACATGCTCTTGTCTCTACTAGTTCTTTTATATATTTTTAATTTTGAGATTCTTAAAAAGTTTTTGAATACCATCTAATCATTTTGTTACCTGTCATTAACAATCTTTCAAGAAAAGTAAAATAATTATAATGAGGAAAAACTGTTTGCATCATCATTCTGTGTTACTATAGTTTCAGTGTTTTGTTCATTTTTGAAATTTCATGGCAATATGTTTCTGCAGTAATGGTTTTTCCGGGTTTTAAGAAGCTATAGTGGATGAGTCCAGCAGTACACCACCAAACAGTCACCATAACCTTCTTTTTGAAGAGCTCAGGATTAGGGAAGGTTTTCAGTGCATCATTTTGGTCCAACCACTGTGAAGAACGTGTTTTATTATTGTACAGAATCCACTTTTCATTGTGAGTTACAATAAAATCGAGAAATGGATTGGTCGGGTTACGGAGAAGAGACGAGCAAATTTCATATCTGCGTATTTTCTGATTTACATTCAAATCGTGCGGTACCTATTTGTCGAGCTTTTTTGATTTTCCAATCGCATGCAAATGGTTGCAAGCAGTTTTCTGACTAACTTGTTGCTAGTTCTCGAGTGGCTTTATGTGGATGGATCTTTCTCAATGACAGATAGGCGTCCACTATACCCACGATCTTCAAGGTTCAGGTCTCTGCTGCGAAATCGTTTAAACCGTTTTCGAGCTGACCACTCATTGGTCATTTCCTCACCAAACGTTTCGTTGATATCGCGAGCAATTTCAGCTGCTTTACGTTCAAGTACCCAAGATTTGTTCGTCGAAAACGTGCTTTGTTTCAACCAGACAGTGCAAAGCCGCATACCACTGAAAAGACCAGCAACAATATTGAAAAATAGGACGGTGTGGAAGTTCTACTGCATCCAGATTTTAGTCGACACGTTACTCCATTTGACTACGGTGTCTTCCGATCAATGCTCACTTTATGAAAAATCGCCGATTTGAGTCATTCGATGAAGTTGCAGAAGCCTGTCAAGAATTTTTCAATTCAAAGCCGAAGGGTTGGTACTTTGACCAAATCCGAAAGCTTGCAGCTCGTTGGCAGAAGATCGTGGAAAATGATGGTCTTTATCTTGAAGAATAGTTTTTGTTGTTTTTTAAATAAATTCTTGCATAAGAGATCATTATTTTGATACGGCGCACGAACTTTTTCCTCAACCTAGTAAAAAGAAAAGAGTAGTATTTCTCATATCTTCTATCTTTTAATTGTTTCAATCATTTGACTGCAGCTATGCTGGGGTGCCACCTTGAAGGATATTTAGTCGAACGAATCGACAGCAGTGCCTATTTGATTCTTTTAGCCTGGTACATACTTTATCGGTGACCTTTTGCCGAAATGCTATCTTACGGTGATATAAACACAGCAACACCGGTTGTCAACCGGTGGAGGTGGTGGGGGACACACAGACAAGAAGACACACTTAAACACCTACACACACACACACACACACACAAACACACAAACATATATACGACGGGCTTCTTTCAGTTTCCGTCTAACAAATCTACTCACAATGCTTTGGTCTGCCCGAGAGTATTGTAAAAAACACTTGGACAGGGTGCCACATAGTGGGACTTAATCCGGAACCATGTGGTTGGGAAGCATGCTTCTTAAAACACAACCACGCCTACCCCTATATATAGATATACGCGTGTGTATGTGTGTGTGTATGTGTGTGTGTATGTGTGTGTCTAAAAAATAGAGACACACACATATACAAGGTGCGGTGAATAAACTGTCGACTATATTACACAAAAATGAAAATAACACTGATATCTCATTTTAACATATATTTACCAAAATTAGTTAAAAGTACCTTGAAATACTAAAGAGTAAATTTATTCAATAAAACGACCTCCAGAAGATTTCAGAATCTTCTGCAACTCTTCTGGACGGCCTCCTTGTCTAAGTTGGTGAATGCTGCCATAATCCTTGCTTTCAGTTCATCTTTGGTGTTACTACAAGTTTTGTTGGTCTCTCGATCAACTGCATCCCACACATAATAATCAAGGGTTTTGCAGTCTAGTGAGTCAGGTGACCAGATGTTAGAGGTGATGTGGTGGCAGATATTTTCTGACAGCCATAACTGTGTTATCCTGCTTGTGTGGCATGGTGCAGAATCCTGTTTCCAGACATAAGGTCTCTCAGCCGTCACCCTCTTGACCCAAGGCAGCACTACCTCTTCCAGGCACTTGATTATTGACAGTATACAAGGATAAAACATAGAGCGAATTAAGTAGTAAGTTCAGATCTATGCATTTGAAAACAATAACTGTCATAACTTAGTTTCATTTGTATCTTCGCAGGCAAATGTAGCAATTGTCTTCTGCAGAACTCTATAGCCAGACACAACAGCAATGAATTCAGTACCGACATCCCAAGTTATATATCGTAAAAGATTTTCTGTGATTCTATATTGATTGCATAATACTGTAAAATATTATTCTTGTAACATGTTCAAATAGCACATGAATGTTTTTATATCAGTTATTTCTATATCTGAGATACCTCTCTCACCGGATCAAAGTAAAGGAAAAATCGTTGACAAACGACCTTTTTATTCTGAATTGTAACATTATAAATATTTCTCCTCTTTATCTTCCATAATACAACTCTGAAGAGAAAGCATGCTTTATTCATACTGTCACTAGAGACTTGAAGTTACATCCTTCATTCTCTTTCGCGATACTTATCAGTAATTTTAATAGGAACAAATATTGATGCTCGGAAGATCTGTTCAATACTCAACGGTATATAACAGCCGTATTTTTATATCCTGATAATAGGATATAATTTGGATAATATATGTTATTAAAAGAAATATGGCAGGTCGTGTACGCAGAGTATTCTAATTGGAATACCAAGGAGCAGGAAAGGGTTACTAGACAGTCGATAATTCTATTTTATTAGCTTTAGATATGCGCCGCTATTGATTTTAGCCTCCTATTTTTTTATATTTCGCATGGTTAGGATGTTATAGAAAGAATCAATGATGGCCGAATATACACATGTGCATGTATGTGTGTGTTTGTGTATGTATGTGAGTGTGTGTGTGAATGTGAGTGTGTGTGTGTGTTTGTGTCCGTGTGTGAGTGTGCTTGTGTGCGCGTACACCTCATATATATCTATATGCACATATGCTTATGTATGCGCATATATGTGTACATATATATGCGTACATATATATACAGGATGCGATGGGTAAATTGTCACCTTTTCATATTTTTAATTTCGCGCATGCACATTGTTTGCTTTTGATTTTGTCGACTACACAGTATAGTAGGGTCAGTTGGGCACCGTCTGTCATAAAACCAGCACCATGACGCAATTCATTCTGCCAGAAATTTAGAAACGACATACTGTACTGCTTGGCATTCGCGCCAGAAACTCCAATACGAACATTTCAGAATGTTTGGGTGTCAATCTGAGGGCAGTGCAGAGGTTTCGGAAAGAGTTGGATTAGTCTAATGGTGATCACGAAGGTACGGCAGCTCGGAAGACTAACTCAGATCGTTTTTATAAGGAAAGAACTCCAGAATTTGTTGGTGAGATCCAGGCCATGATTGATAACGATCTCTCATCTGTCAGGTCCATAGCCAGAGAATGGTAGTGTCTGAGTATCTTATCAGGCAGGTAGTGCCTGAAGACATTCGGTATTCCTCATACAAGATGAGAAAGGGCCAATCTTTATCCCAAGCCATCAAGGACAAGAGGCTTTTGAACAAACGCAAGCATTCCCTCCAACCGAACATGCTTTCTCAGACGAGAAATTTCTGCCAGGATCAGACGGGGAACACACAGAACAACCGTTGGCTTGCCGTGTTCCCAAAACATGAAGCGAAAGTGATAAAAAATCAAACATCCAATCAATATCATGGTGTCTGGAGTGATCACTAGTGATGGCGACGTTACACCTCCATTCATCTTCCAACACAGTTTCAGGCCTACTTAATTACAATAACCGATTTATAGTAGCTTACCTTTCTACTTGTTTTAGAACATGGGTGAGTCCATAAAATAGGATTTGACTACACCTCCATTTAGAGCACAGTTTAAGCTATCTTTTCGTGGAAGAAGGTTTATGTTCCTATAACCTGTGGTAATTCTGTAACCCTTTGAAATGGAAGATAAGAAGGTTCATTTTCGGCACTCGATGCTTTTCTTTTTCCGTAAAGGGAAAAAAATGCCTCACAAGCAAGCAAAGAAATATGCGCAGTTTACGGTGATGTTTCTTTATCTGAAAGAACTGTACGGAAGTGGATCGCAAGGTTCCGAGCTGGCGATTGTAGCCTTATTGATAAAGAGCGATCAGGCAGACTATCCACTACAGATGATGATCAAATCAAGTCATTAATTGAGAATAACCCACATTGAACAACCCAAGAATTGGCAGAAAGCCTCAAAATATCAAAATCCGTCGTTCATGAGCTCCTGGTAAAGCTTGGGTACACAAATCGCTAAGATGTTTGGGTACCACATGAGTTGAGTGAGAAGAACCTTTTGAAAAATCAGCACGAACTTTCCGGACAACCCAATATATATATATAGATGTATATATTTCTTTATTGCCCACAAGGGGCTAAACAAAGAGGACAGGCAAAGGGATTACGTCGATTACATCGACCCCAGTGCGTGACTGGTACTTATTTAATCGACCCCGAATGGATGAAAGGCAAAGTCAACCTCGGCGGATATGCCCCCAGACATTATTCGCATAGGACAGTGAAAAGTAAATCTTAGTTTGATTTTTTGCAACCCTAAAGATTCAGCTCGCGCATTCAAAGCAAACAAGGTACAAGGCCAAACTTTACATCGTGTAGGTGTATCTTTACCCACTCCGATGTTTACTGTCAGTTATACGTCGCTATGAGTAGAGCAACGGACTCCAGTAATTTGAAAATTATTGTCGACCAAACAGAAAATATCGTCTGCAAAGAAGTTTTGTAATCATATTGATATTATCGAAAAGAATATGATACATAATTTAAATAAGTAATATTTGTGAATTTTGAATGTATAAGAGTATAAACAGGCGTAAAATAGTGCAAACAACTAAAATAAAAGTATATCTAAATAGCATTTTTTTTCTTAATACTTTTTATGCAGTGGTCGAGGAAGGCTTTCGTTAGGAGTGGTCCACAAAACCATTCATGATACAGAGTCTGGGAGCCTATTTCTGTTCGGGAGTGAATCGTCATCACATGTCACTTAGTCGCAAACACATGTCATATAGTTGCAATAGAATGCTGTATCACCAACAATAATGTGATTTCTCTAAGACATCACCCAGTAATCTATCAAGTCCATTTACACATTTCTCAATACATACTGCTATTATGACTTTCCTCCCTCATTTTATGCCTCCATCGTAGATGGGTAGATATGTTAGTATGAATAATAGGCTTCCACAAAGTTTTCATGCCTACCAACTTCACTCAGCCGGTTCTATAGAAGAGATTTGAATTAAAACCGAATCCATGCATAAACTCCTGACTCCATTCAATCTCACCGTCTCCTCTCCAACAAAAAATTCTCCCTCTTCTAATTGTAACCACAATTTTCATAATTTAAAATACACAGCTCATTTCTAGTTCATCGGATATGATCCCATATTAATTCCGCATTTGCTCTTTGCATACCAATATAACCACCTTCAACAAATCATTCCTTCCACTTCACCGACTCTTTCGGCTGCGCCTCCAAAACCTTTAAATACTATTTTCTGAACAGATAGGCCGGATATTAGTCGACTGATTGACAGAACATCTGGGGGCTATCCGAATCTCCAATTTCTTCTGTCCCATGCCATTTGTCTTCCATCCTCTGCCCCATGCCATTTATTATCCGTGGATCATATTAACAGGAGCCTCTTTATTTTTAGTTTTGATTTGAACGCTAGAAACACTAGCTCTTGCCTGCGGAGAGGAGACCAACTATCTTGGAATTTTTGCATTCCCTTTCTCATTTTCTGTTAAGCGTTCTTTCTCTACATATACTTCATTCGAAATATTACGTATATTCACATTCACCACTGCATTCCACAGTCATGCAAACGCATCTACTATCCACATTTGAAACAATTACCCACATACTATACAGGGTGTCCACAAAGTCGGGGTACATGACGATTAACACATACTTTCAGAAATTGTTATTTCTTATATTTAATTTTTTATGTTATGATTTTATTTACTTCATGTACTCACATGGGGATTAACACATATTTTAAGAAATTATTATTTCTTATATTTAATTGTTTACGTTATGATTTTATTTACTCCAAGTACCCAGTCTTTGTGGACACCCTGTATATGTGCATTAATCTCATAGGCAGACTTAGACACAAGAAACGCACGCGCATATACACACTAATGACACACATATCACTTGAACAAACACCTTGCTCACGCATACACATACCAATACAGAAATACGTTCGGCTATACACGAAAGACAGTTTCACATATTCCAATTGTACAAATATGAGCATGAAATACTTACACGCTTCTATTTAAACACAAGGTACACTCAAGCACACCTGGCACACACACTTTCGAAACGAATACAAATCTGCATATATGAACATATAATACAACTGAATTAGACACGCATTCAACATTTAAACACACACAGGCACGGACACACACCCTCACACGCACGCACACGCACACAAACGCACACACACACAGTCACTCGCGCGCGCGCTGTTCAGAATACGCAAACTTTTACACACATGCACGCACACACAGACATACAGACACTCAAACACACATATATGCACACACGCGTATGCACACTCCGAAATAAACAAGCATACACACAGTAGTCTCTCTCAAATACAGAGAAGTCACGTACACGCAAGCACATACACACGCACGTGCGTATATCCTTCCATCTTACCCCTGTTTTTGTAACACTACGGTGAACACCATATTCTTCCATCACTTCTGTGCCATTTAAAAATGGCGCGTTCATAACTCACACAAGCTTATATCCGGTTGTTTTTTCTGCTTTTGTTCTTCATCCTGCATTTCTCACTATCTGTCTTTTTTTTTCTGCGTTTCTCCTTCCGATCAAGGACTAAATAGACAGAAACTTCACAAAAACACTTCTATCTCTCCTGTTTCAAAATACAATTTTTATAATGTTGTTCGTTGGTGTTATATTGATTTAAAGTTGCACATATATGCATTTATACGTGTGTGTGTGTGTGTGTTTGCATGTATGTGTGCATATATGCATATGTGTGAGTTTGTATCAATATGCGCCAAAAGGTGCCGGTAAACATGCATATGTATGTCTAAGCATGCAGGCGCATATGAGCTTGTGAAGAAGTATGTGCATATATATGCACACACACAGACACTCACACACACAGATATATATATACAGCACCGATGAACACAGGAATAACTGCGAAATATCAATATCTGTCGTTCTCCTGCCCCTCCGGCGCGGTTCGTTCCGCCTGACTTTGAAGTACAATGTTTTTAACATTCTATGTCTTTGAAGGGCCTACCTAGACGAAGTATCGCAGCAGAAAACCGTTTACCGACACACAAACATTAAGTTATGCGACACTGATAATTCAATGCTGCTTCTAGCACAAAATATGAATATGTATGTGTGTGTATGTGTGTGTGTTTGTGTGTGTGTATGTGTGTGTGTGTGTGTGTGTGTGTATGTGCGCGTGTGTGTGTGTACGTATGTATTAATATGTACTCAACTTACTATTCGTTAACAAAAATAGTGCTGACAGTGACTTCGAAGTTTCGGACTGATTACCCTACATCGCATTTTGAGTTCATCTTAGCGTTATATAGTGTCTGTCAAATTGATTTTCTTTGGGGTAAGAGCAGACCTGTTAGATGGTGATTAGATTGTAGGATGAGTTCTGATAGAAAGAGATTATAGAAAATTTTATTCATAAAATTTGGCGTTGTGGTTCTTGTTCAGAGTTCAGTCAAGCATGTAAAACTGGGTAATCAGGTGTGTCTTCTAAAGCGTGTCACCTTAGGTCTTGGGGTTATATGTAGGTTAGTTGGTCCGTAGTTGTGTGACTAGGTTTAATTATTGCTGATAATGTTATATGAGTAGTGATAGGAGATTTGACCTGTTAGTTTCTGGAAGTTGAAGTTATTGGTCAGAGCTCAGTGTAGCATATAAGACGTTGTAGCTAGGTATACTTTTTTAGGTGTGTCAATCTTAAGTTGTTGAGTTTTTAATATAGAAATTTGCATAAACTTGTTCTTTACGTTTGACTAACGGTCAGAAGTAGGTAGAAAGTTTATTTGGTTAGCATATTTCTAACTAGGAATTAATTTTTCACGGTGTAATTTGGCTACTAGTTAGAAAGGCTTTAAATATTTTGTAATTGTGCATGAAATCAAATACAGGAAGTATTTATAGAAACGTAGTCCTTGAACTTTTCTTCCTCGAAAAACAAAGTTTAAATTTCCTAAATAGTAATCAAATAATATGAAGGAAAATTAACTCTTACTTAGAAATACGCAAACCAACTGACAATTTCACCTATTTACATCTTTTTGTAATATCTAAAATACAAGATAACCAAATTCCTATACTAAAACTCCATGACCTAAAGCTGACATTCTTAAATAGACACACTTATTTACCAAGTCTTTCATACTTGACTAAACTCTGAACAGTTACCTCCACCTTCTCAAAACAAAAGGTTAAATCATCTAAATAGTGTTCACATTACACCAATAAAATGTAAAGAAATCTGCTGATTAACTAGCCTTTTCATCTACTTATATTCTTTTCTAAGTCCTCAAAAAACCCTTAAAAACAAACCCAAGCCTGAAGCGCAGTACGACAATGCATTATAACCCGTCTGTTGCGTGGATCAAATCGTCCACTTACTGCGATTCGTTTTAATGGCTGCAGTTGATGTTCTTCTTGTGTGGTTTTTATTCTTCAAAGCTGGCTTCCTTTGAGAGAGAGAGAGAGAGAGAGAGAGAGAGAGAGAGAAACAGAGACAGAGACAGACAACTCATCGATTGTTTAACCAGCACATTCAATAAACGATTGTTTAGTTACTTGGTTAGATACTTAACCGATCCACTAACAAATCAAAAGTTATATTGAACCAATGCGTGATTTATTATTATTATTATTGGTATAATGAACTACTCCGGACACAAGAAAATATACACAGGTGCATAAGCACATACATATTTGTAAATACAACCCCTCCCCCACACACACGCACACACACACATGTATATGTATATATATGTGTATGTGTGATGAGCCAATATATATATATTGGCTCATCCAAGGTTCATTCGTGAGACGTATCAGCAAAGAAGAGCACACATTCTCTGCGCGAGATTAGACTCGGAAAGTAAGTGAGAAACCCATCGACCCGATTTGCTGACTGTTTTGATGGCACGTAGATGTCAATGAATGGTCGAATGACCAAATCCAAGCTTCTTTACTAGTTTCTCAACTGATATGATGGAATTTTTGTTCCACTAGAGTTTGCAGGACGTCTTCGTCGAGCTCTACAGATCTTCCAGGACAAGGCTCGTCTTCTTGGCTGTAGTTTCCGGCTCGAGATTTCTGGAACCACCGTCGACACTGGCTTAAGCTTATTGTCCGATCTCCATTTACTGCATTAACATTCCTCGCTCTTTCCATTGCATTGTTGCCTTTATTGAACTCATAAAAGAAAATATGCCGAATATAGTCCTTTGTCATTTCCATTATAGCTTTGAAAAACTGTTAAAATTGAACTGCACTCTTCAAAATTTCTACTAAGAATAAGCAAAAGGTATAATTACTACCTGCTTTTATAGCAAGTTGATGCAGGTAGTTTATCCCGTCCCCTTCCGACTTTTAGCTCATGCAATTGAAAAAAACAGTATTATTTATGGGATGACCCAATATGTATATATATATATATATATATATATATATATATATATATATATATATATATATATATATATATATATATATATATATATATATATACATATATATATATACATACATACATATACATATATACATACATACATACATACATATATATATATATATATATATATATATATATATATATATATATATATATATATATATATATAAGCAATGTTAATTCTCAGCCACACTTAAGTGGCAATATACTACACTTTATATATATATATATATATATATATATATATATATATATATATATATATATATATATATATATATATATATATATATATGAGAAGGTGTCCTTCTCAACGTTCATCTCTTCGACAAAATAGGATTTCTTTGGTTTCATACATGAAACAAAACTCTGTTAAACTTTATATCTAACATGAGGCCCCGAGAATAGTTTTTAGAAATAATTCTCTGTTATAACAAAAGCTAACTAAACCTATAAACATAAGAACGACTTTATAGCAGAATCTATTGCGAAACTCTGGTTTTGAGAAGCGTAATTTTCAAATTTTCAAATACATATTTTATTTGACAAAATATCAACCCATAATTTTAACAATGTGTGTGTGTGTGTGTGTGTGTGTGTGTACGTGTGTGTATGTATATGTATATGATTTATATATTTCATATATTTCTATGTGATCTGAAATTTGTTGGACGATACGCACCTTCACTTTTCACTGGATCTCTTCTTTCACGAGAATACACGCACTCACATAAACACTTGCGCCCACATGCACAGGTTTAAGTGGGAAAGAAAAAGGTTTGGCTTAGACAGTGGAAGGGGATGTGACTGGGTTGGGTGGAATGCTGATGAACATGCGGAGAAAAGGGGAGAGAAGGCAAAGCAGAGGGAAAGATGTGTAATTCTAAATGTGGCAGTGGGGGTACTGATCAGAAAATTGATGGGATGAATTTAAGCTAAGAGAAGAGTAAACTCTGAGAAAGAAGTTGAACTCTTGTTCTCTTAAGAATTGAAAGGTGGGAAATCCGGTTTTGGAAGCCAAGTTAAAAAAACTGGGAAATGTTAGTGCAGAAATTTTGAGAGACGAGTAACCTGTTGCCAAGTCGGATTTCTCTGCGGTTCTTCGCGGAACTGTCAGTTAGTTTGCTCGGTGTGGATCGAACTGAAGAAAACAACACTACAGCGCGTGTATGTGTTTGGTAGTGGTGTACTAGAAAGAGCGCTTTATATGGAAAGTTCAGAGTAGGATCCGGTGAGGATGTTGATGATGGAAAAGAAAGGGTAGTTATAGAAGCGGGATTGAGAACACAGAAGACATCATGATGAGGACAGAATATGAGGAGGAGAGTTCGCCGATAAGGAGGGTGTATACTTTCCAGGTGCACCTAAAGGTGACAATGTGTGGGAAAGAGAAGAAACGAGGTGTAGAGGTGTCAAGCTTCAGACATGGCAGAAAAGGCGGAAGATGGTGCGGAGACAAGTGAAAGGAAAAGGTATATAGTGAGTTGGTTATCAGACGATGACTGTAAGGGTTGAAGTCCTCTTATAGGCACGAGTGCAAAAGTTCGATTCTCATCTAGACTTGCAACTGTATACTTGATTGCCGCCGGGTCTACATTGGCTATATTTTATGCGCGCACACACACACATACATATATACATACGCTCTTATTTCTTTATTGCCCACAGGGGTCTAAATATGGAGGGGACAAGCAAGGACAGACAAAAGGATTAAGTCGATTACATCGACCCCAGTGCGTAACTGGTACTGAATTTATCGACCCCGAAAGGATGAAAGGCAAAGGCAAAGTCAACCTCGGCGGAGTTTGAACTCAGAACGTAACGGCAGACGAAATACCGCTAAGCATTTCGCCCGGGGTGCTAACGGTTCTGCCAGCTTTCCGCCTCGCATACGCTCTATCATACCAACCGTCTAACGATTACATACACATTGCTCCCCATTTATTCTCACTTCTGGACATGGATACACTCTTATACTTGCATCTACACTGCATCCCCTTTTCCTTTCTTAACTACCTTCCACAGAACGGTATTTCCACCTGGTCTCTAACCCTTCTCCCTTTTTATTATTTTTTAAAATCTCTCACTGACCAGTTCTCTTTCTCACTTTTCGTATACTTCACCATTTCTTCTGATGAATGAATGACATTCGAAACATTAAAAATTTTTTTTTTATTTTCATTAAAACTTTAAATCCGTACCTTATTTGTTAAATCTTGTCCTTCTTTGTCGTCCCCTTTTATTGTTTTTTTTGTAGTTACACTACACACACACACACACACACACACACACACACACACACGTACGCACACATACAAACACATACGCACAGTCACTCGCACTAGTGAACAGACGAAGAAATCAAACACTCCACAATTGTAATGGGGTTTAGGTATGTGTTTTGAAATGTTCACCCAGTTTCATAAATAAATGTTTAACTGGTGTCTGCAGCTGATCACTCAGACACTTTAATGCAAGGAATATACTCGCATACAGCACACATACTCATGCAGATACATTCACAGGCGCATGCACAAGAGCATGCACCTACACATATATCATGTGTGAGTGTGTGTGTATGTGTGTGTATGTGTGTGTATCTATGTGTAGGTATTCAGTTTGAAATTCTATTGCTCATATTGGTAATATAAGTGTATTCTATTTTCCTCCTGTTAGATAAGAACATATATTAGAAACCCATTTTGAATTTATGATATAGTGTATAAAAATTGAATTCTATAAATAGGTAGATATATATTCAGTAGTTATCAGCTGCGGATGGAGTGAAAAGAATAGTGAAGCCAGTCTACATCTCTTTCTATTTTAAAGAAATCTATTTTATTTTCCATTCAGGCAATCGATCTCAACAGATATATTTTTGTAAAAATAAAATGTTTTGCTAAAGTTATATATTTACATTATCCTTTGCAGACAAAGCTTTTCAGAAGAAATTTTCTTCATTCTGGGTTGCAGTAGCACTAGTAGCAGCAGTAGCACCAGTAGCAGCAATAGTGGTGTTGATAGCTGCAACTGAAGCAACCATGTTGGTACTAGTAGTAAAAACACCACCACTATCACACTACAGGAGTTTCAAATATCATTGCAACATTTATCCAATGTTAGAATAGTACTGATCAAGCTATAATAGGAATTTACCAACGCTGTTGTACATTGTCATTCGTTCATAAAATATATGAAGCTTCTTTAGGTAGACATTCTTGTAAAAATAAAATCAATAGGGAAACTAAATACGTAAATGAATTCTCTACAGACACCGTTATAGGCATATTATGTTTTTGGGTGAGAATGCACTAAAAATAATGCATCTACGTGGTTTTCCTAAGAATATTGCAAATACAAAAGAACGAAATTATGTCAACTCAGAGTTGAACATATTTATATTACGACACAAGTCTCTATTACAACACTTTCTTAATTTTGACATTGGTTTCTTCTAGAAGTGTAGCTGTCTGAATGCTGTGCCGTTCTGAGTTCAAATTCGACTTGTATCTCAATGGCAGATAAACAGTGCACCATTTATATATTATAAGTCGATCTACTTAAACATTCTGCTGTTATCTCAATGTAAGAAATTAATATTTGTTATAGCCACGTCATAAATAGTCAGACACGTGACCAATAGTCTTTTGGAATAATGTCCGAAGTCGCACCCAAGTTCCATATATATATATATATATATATATATATATATATATATATATATATATATATATATATATGTATGTATGCATATATGTATATTTCCAGAAGTAAAATTCTAAAATGGTTAAGAGGGATATATATGTTGACAAAGAAAGATTTGATTAAAATAAAATGTTAAATAAAATCTGCAAATCTCTTCTTGCCTGATTTTAATTTCATTATATATAGGTGCCAGCGTGGCCGTGTAGCATTAAGATTGCTTCCCAACCACATGGTTCCGGGTTCAGTCCCACTGCGCGGCACCTTAGGCAGGTGTTTTCTACTACAGCCTCGCGCGGACCAAAGCCTTATGAGTGGATTTGGTAGCAGGAAACTGAAACAAGCTTGTCGTATATATATATATATATATATATATATATATATATATATATATATATATATACATATATGCATATATTTGTGTGCGCGTGTCTGCGTTTGCCCCCACCCATCATCACTTGACAAGCGATGCAGGTGTGTTTAGGTCCCCGTAACTTAACAGCTCGGCAAAAGAAACTGATAGATTAAGTACTAGGCTTACAAGGAATAAGCCCTGGGGTCGATTTGTTTGAGTAAAATCCTTTAAGGCATTGCTCCAGCATGGCCGTAGTCAAATAACTGAAAGAGGTAAAATATATATATATACTGTATAGACACGCGCGCGCGCATATTATACATACGCGTATATATGTCAAGTCTCGGTTAGCTTATTGTCTCTTCATTGTCTAGTTTCTCAATGAGTCTAGGTTTGACGGTAGCCACACGGGAAGCCATAAACTGAATTCAGGTTGTAGTGCGACATCTTCTCTGCCGATGCACTTAAATCTGGTGATCTGTAAGCGATAACTCTGCTAACGCTTAATGACGTTATTCATCTTTTACTATTTTTATTTCCTTAATCAAGAATGATAATGTTTTTAGAATGGCTTTGTAGAAGTGTTTTGCAGTGTTGTAGAGGGTAATGGATGCTCGTAGGTGATTGAAGACGTTTGTAGCAAAATCTGTACACTTCGGCATTTGTTTCACTAACGGACTGTGTCCATCATAAGTGCGAGTGATATGGTTAATCTTGGAATCGAGTTCTTATCACCATCATCATTATCCTTCGGTCATCCTATGGTTGGTCAGAACTCCATTGATAATCCCTTTCCACACTACGTGGTCCTGCATTGCTGTGTTCATATCTCTAATATCCAGCCCTGAGTCCCGAGATATAGTATCTGGAAATGTCAATTTCCTGGCCAAAACACTTCCAGAAGGACACTATAGGAGCAGGGATGAGATAACCTCTTTTCCTGCTCGATGACAGTGGCCAGCAAATTGTAACCGTTTCTACTTTAGCTTGAGGAATATTGGTATCTGATTTCTGTACATGTTACTAAGTACTGGGTGTGATCTCTAACAAATGTTCTGCATCTTTCTGAGCAGGTTGGGATATGTTCCTTCTAGTTGTTTTTCTAAGAGAGCCGATAAGGTTCAGGTCCCTGATCCGTGGACAAGGACAGGCTCAATCAGTGTTCTAAATATTTTAACTTTTAACGTGGTGGCCGGTTTAAGTGCTAGGTCTTATCAAGTCTGTTGCATGCATCCCAATCAAGAGCCTTGTAGATGCGAAAGTTCTTTTGCGAGGCTACTATGTGTGATCCAAGATATTTGAATTCTTCAACGTTTTTGATTGATATGTTATTGAGCGATTTAACTTCAGTTAACTTGGAGGAGGTCGTGATAAACTCTGTCTTACTCTTGTTGCAGTAAAAGCCTACATGGCTTGCTACTTTCACCAGTGCTTGTAACTGCATCTTTAATACAATGGGACATCAAGGCAAGATCGTCAGCAAAGTCAAGATCAGTTAAATATTGTGCACAATGCCGACTGCTCTGGCGGGGTTTCAAAAGGAGTCCCTTTTTCTCCATATCGTCTTGGTCCTAGACTCTAGGGATATGCATAGAACATAGTCAAGAACAATGATGAACAAGAAAAGAGCGAGTGTATCACCTTGCAGAATACCTGCTTGAACTTCAAAGAAATCAGTCTCTCCATTAGGCAGTGGTGTTTGTGTATAAAATTTAAAATTTTTATGTACTTCTACAGGCACTTCTCCATCCCCGAATTTATTTTACCCTCTTATCTCTAATTATCTTCATCTTTCTATCTGTGATTGGGGTACGTGGAGGTACGCCCCACATACCATAACTTCCATACCCTGTATAGCTGGAATGGGGTAGACAGGACTCCCTGAACCGAGGTGAAGGTAAGCTGCCTAGGAGAAGGAAATCTCTTATAAGAAAAAAACCATCCGCAGAACTGAAATACCAAGCTTGTGTCTGCGCGGGATAAATTTACCTCATGGCTAAGGAGAAGTCTTAAGCTTTGGACAGCAATCTCCCTTGAGATGGTGTCGTGTATGTAAAAATATCCGGATGTAGGACTGGCGATTCACTTCTGCATGAGCTACTGAAAGAATAACCCTGATGTCCACTTGCAGCGCCAGGGTTCGAGCCCCTGCTTCTTCAGATCCAAATTCTTACCTTGTTTCCCATGAAACGTATGACCACCTACCTCTAAACTCTTTAGAGTGGGGTAGCTGTGACGAGGTAGATGTAGATGCGGGAACAACAAACAAGTTTATGAAGTGCAAAAGACCTGTTGCCTACAGCACTTTTTAACTCACAAACTTTATCAAAGACAAGCAGAAAACAAGAACTCCTGCATCGTGTAAAGAAGAACAAAGTCGATATCTTGAGCATCCAAGCACACTGGCATCATCACCCTGACACAAATTTGAAGTATGCCAACCTTGATAGATACCAACTTATTACGACCTCTGTTACCAAAAACTTCCAGGGCGCCACTATAGGCGTTGTTGGTATTCTCCTGTCTCCAAGGGCCTCAGAGAACTTGCTCTCTGTTGAGAAAATATCTGACCGCATAATTGTTGCATTCATTGGGTGTTACTGCTCAACTAACAGATGTGATGAGACACTTGCAGACGACTTCTACTTCGATCTGAAGAGAGTAACAGAAAGTGTCTCTTCCCACAACTTTTTTGTTATAGCAGGTGATTGTAATGGACAAATAGGGAGGGATGATGCTCTATTCACCTATAACAAGGAGACTCATCGGAACAGGATAAAACTGATTGATTTTTCTTACGAGTTCCAACTACAGATTGCAAACACAAGGTTTATGAAACACCCAAGGTGTTTGTCAACATTCCAGCATCCATCTAGATCTTATTCACGAATCGACAACATACTTGTGATAAACAAGTGGAGGAACAGTGTCCGAAATGCACAGGCATACTCCTCTTTCACATCTATTGGATCAGATCATAGAGTTACTTCCACATGCTCTGTTCTCATCCTTAGATCATCAGAACCACCAGTGTCAAACCCCATGAAACAGGTGGACTGGTCCAAGTTATCATCAGATAACGACTTAGCGCACTCATTTTCAGTAGATGTCAAAAACCGTTTTGAAATGCTCTCAGAGCACACTGACATCATTGAAATACAATATTATAACCTCGTAACAGTCACAGAAGAAATTGTCCTTTCAAAACTACCAAAGAAAGAAAGAATAAAGCACAGATCTATTCATGCAGATGTCTGTGTGAGAGAAGTAAGGAAGCATCTAGAAAGATCGAAACTTAGACATGAACTGAGGCCTACTAAGAATAACTTCAAAGATGCTTCCAAAGAAGCTCAAGGAACACTAAATGAGGCATATGTCAATGTAGAAACAGATTACATTCTAGCTGAGATTAACAAAATTGCATACTGCCAAGCAACGTGCTGCAGTATGGAAATTAGTAAACACACTAACTGGAAGAAAATTTACGCCCTCCATCAAGCTTAAAGGTGGTTCCTCTGAGAAGCGCAACGCCAACTGGTTTGACCACTTTCAGAAACTTCTTGGAGAACCACCACAAAGTAACGGTCTTCCACTTACTCTACACCAAATATCTAATGTATTAAACATCAACGCGAACCTTTTCACGTTGGATGAACTCAAAGTAGCTCTCAGAAGTTTGGCTAGCAATAAATCTCCAGGACTTGATAACATACCAACATTACTGTGGTAGAGCCAATATTTCATGAAACGTTACTAGATTTCTGCAACGAAACATATGCACATCATTTGCCTCCATCAGCTCAGTTGAAGGGTGGAAATGTCCCTGTCCAAAAAACAGGTGATCTAACAAATGCAACAAATTATAGAAGCATTACTCTGATCCCAATTGCATCAAAAGTTTCTAAACAAACTTCTGCTTGATAGGATTGTACCTATGCTCGATCCACTTCTTCGTAGGAATCAGAATGGATTTAGAAGGGGGCCAGTCAACAACTACTCGAATCCTTTCCATCTGTCGCATACTTGAAGAAATGAAAAAGTTTAACAAGAGCGTCACAATCTGTTTTGTCGACTTCCGCAAAGCATTTGACTCCATCAGCAGAGATCTTATGTTTAAAATTCTTGTACTCTATGGTATTCCTCCCAGGATTGTTGATGCTTTCAGAGCGCTGTACACAAACACCACTGAGTTCTTATAATGATGATGCAGTGGTACAGACATTGAATTACTGTTACTAATTGTATTCAATACCTATGTTGCATCCGTTGCAACACTCTCAACAAAATAATTAGCAGAAATCAGTACTACCCACTTTCAAAGTTAACACCATTTACATTAATTACATATACGCACACCATAAAGTACAGTAGCGTTGAGAAAAACAAGAGAAGAATGAAAGCACTAAATATATCATAAAGGATCGTGAATTATCATCGCAAAATAACCAAGTACTTCTCAGTTTGACAAGCAGAAGAGCCACTTCTATCTTTAAGATTTTCAGGGAGAGTGATAATTGCTATTGTCATTGTCTTTCATCCAGACACTACTTGAAAGATATGTGTCATAAGTTTGATAACAACAGTAATTTACTGATTGATGCTTCCTCTTCTCATGGACTACTTTCGATTAAATTAGGGGAGAGTTGACCAACTTCCATTTGAAAATATGTAACCGATGTAAATCGGCTGATAAATGGCTTCAGAAATACACAAGGATCCAGTAACGTTAATTTTTGAATAAAAATACTGTTATTTTTCAGTATGCACAGTTAGACAAGTAGGAGAAAACAAATTCGATATTGTTATAAATAGAAAATATATCCAGGACCTCCATACTCATTAATGTAGCTAACGTATAAAGTCGAAAAGGCCGCGAGCTGGTAGAGTCGTTAGCACACCATGCAAGATGCTCAGCGGCATTTCGTCCACCTATCCGTTCTGGGTTCAACTTCCATCGAAGACGGATTTGCTTTTAACCCTTTCGGGTTCTATTAAATGAGGTACTTATTGAGCACTGGGGTAGATGTACTCGACCTGCCTCCTCCTCTCAAACTGCTGACCTTGAGGTAAAAGTTGAAACCAAAGACAAATCTAGGATTCTCTGATAAAAAAAAAAGCGTTTGTTTAGTTCGTTTCTTCACCAAAGCTCCAATCCTCGATCAATACAAAACTGGAGGCAACAAGGTAACCCACGTTAGTGGGTAAAGTAGAGAAACAATAACAGAAATTAAAGAAATAAATCTAAATATAAATACCTAGAGATACTACAAAAGAAAAGTGTAACAAGTATTGTTTTTGACTAAACACTTCACATTACAAAACACAATAGGTAACTTGGATGTGAAGATATAGTTGCTCATATTTCTCCTAGATTTCCAGTCTTAATCCAAAAGAATGTATAAGCTCTTGGTGCTGTTTCAATTTTTATACATTGGAAAATATACCAGTATTAAAGAATACTGAAAGAAGGTAGATGGTACAAATTCACACCATAAATGTCTCAGAAAAAGAAAAAGTGACCAAATCTTGAACTACACTCGTTTAACACATAAACGGAAATGAGAAAAAATGCGCAGACTGTATTGTCAAAAGAAACAAAAAACATATTTTTTTATACATATACATATGCAGTCCTATGGACTGAAGTAAACAATTACGATTGTGTTAAACGTTTATGGCTGATGTGACAGACAATTACATATGTATTACTTGATGAGATATTCTCCATAATGGAAGTAGAAAATGTACTTCAGCTAACGAAATATCTATATTATATTTACACAATCATTCAGAAAGAGTTGAAAATATGAGAAAAGGCTAGCAAGAGACGATCGATTGAGTATCTGTTTCGAATTCCAGTATAAAGTTAAGTTGTTTTTTTAAGGGAGAGATACAATTTGACACCAGTACGTGACCGGTACTTTATTTTATTGACTCCAAAGGGATGAAAAACAAAATTGAGCTCGGCGGGATAGGAACTTAAAAGGGGAAGAGCCAGAAGAGCGCAAGTTATTTTTTTCCGACGATGTGACGATTTTGATAGCATGCTGCCTTTAAATATGGCTTCTGATTTGGGTAGAAAGCCAGTGATTTTAACGGGTAGACTTAATCGATACCGCCCACTCTAGTACATGACCAGCATTTTATTTTATCGAACCTGGATGTAGGAAAAGCAATAATGATTTGAACACAATGTAAAGAACAGGGAGAAATGCTACAAGGCAATTTGTCCAAAGATTCAATGATTCAGCCAACCCGCTACCGTGAACATCTAAAGCTAATGAAAGGGAAAATAATAAACATAATGAGAATAAAAATAATTATTACGGATTAACACAAACCTTACTTTGTGATTTTGAAGCACTGGATTATTTGATATCCAAATTTAACACATTAGCAAACATGGCAACACAGCGAAAAAAGAAAACAACAAAAAAGCACGGACAAGAGTAAATGATCAGTATAATTGCGCTGTGAAATATGTGAAAGAAATGCAATTGAACTTCTGTAGTTGTCCTTCGACAAAATTAAAAGAAACGAGAAGAGAAAGAGAAAAAGGAAGAAAAAAACTTGAAGCTGTATTCAGAGATTAAGTCGGCTGAAATGGCAGGCCGGAAGTCAAGAGAGTCCATCCTACTATATTCACATCCTGTTTGCCTTCTGGCGTATTACATCTACGAATCCCATGTTATTTTGTTCTTAATTTACTTTTCTTTCCTTCAGTCTGTCATGACTGAAAATATTTCCACCTATTTTCTTTTACAACATAATTACACGGAGTTTTGTACTCTAGTTTTTGCTGTTTCCTTGTTATTTTGGCCCCGGTACATATTTACAACATACACACAGACACGAACACACACGCGCAAACACAAAATACGCACACACACACACACACACACACACACATTACGCACTGACGCAGACATACTTCAGATTACCGATGATACCTTCATTAGAATATTTAACGAGCCAGTAACAATTTCTTATTAGCTTACAGGTTACTGGTGATAAAACGACTATATCTGAGCGATTCGCTCTCCCAGATTATCAGACAATATCACGATACAGAATAAAGAAAAGACAGTGTAACTTAAATGATAGATCGTGCCCTATACAATATACGAAGGCCCCTTAGGGTACGCATTATACCCATCAGTTACGTGAAATCTTGATATATGAGAAACAATCTTCCCTTGAATTACAAACACGTAATCCAAGGGAAGATTGCATTCGACTTAGTCGATCCAAGTGAAGACTATATACCATAAGTTAGATCGATGAACATAGAGTAAAATCAAGATATACAACACAGCAATTATTCCAGGAGTGTTAGGGTTATAAATATTTGGGTACGCTGCAGGCAATGAGTTGAAATAAAAGATAGAAACAAACAAGATCTATGAAAAGATCAAAGAAACAAAACTAAATGGAAGACACATCGTCAAAGGAATTCGCTAGGCTATAACAATATTCAGCAATACGAAACCTTCCTTCAGTGAACGAAAAATGAACTTAGTGAATTTGAGAGATGCATCAGAGAGCAACATCCAAAATGAGATACTGGCATGAAATAAAGAATGCGCCTACCATGAAAATAGGAAAACAAGAGAATTGCTAAGAATAACAGATACAGTAGACTTGACAATTACTGAACATGTGAGAAAACTTATCGTAATTAGATAAAAACAAAGAAAAAGTGAGAGAATGGGAAACTGGAGAGTAGTGTTTTATAGTCAGTACTGAAATATAGAGAGTTTAAAAATCATTGATGAAGTATAACCAGATGTAGTAATTTTCAGCTCTACGGCTAAATAATCGAAATTGTTTATGAAGATTTCACGATAAAGTAGATAAAAATACATTGGAAGGCATTTAAGAAATTTTAATACATATTAAATGTAAACGGAAAGGATAGCTTTAGCGAAAAAGACAGTGTGAAAAACTGTTCAGACGACACTGCAGACAGTGTTAGGTATTTGAGACAATGATACCAAAATAATGATAGGAGAGGAATAAAAGCAATATCAGATCCTAGATACAAGCATCAATGCTACAGGAAGAAAAGAAATACAAACTTCCTTAAATTTGGGCAGAAAATTCGGAAAGTTCCGGATCATGTGCACCCCATGGGAATATTGAGCAAAACATGAATAGACAGAGATATATACGAAACTGATAAAACCAAGATACCAGAATTTAAGAAAATTATCTTTATTTTGCAAAGATAACTGTGTTAATTTTAGAAGTGAAAAATCTCTGGTTACAAACAATGAAATATTTGAGATATTAAAATTTCATATAATAATAATAATAATAATAATAATAATAATAATAATAATAATAATAATAATAATAATAATAATGATAACATTCTACGCAAAACACTTTCAATACAGTAAACATAAGAGCACCACAGCAAACCACAGCACATACCCAAGGCGCACAGAGCTGCGCTCGGTAGTGAAGTGAAAGCACGTTATAAAAATAAAACTACTGAATAATAATAATAATAATAATAATGATAATAATAATAAATGCTCTGATGCAGTACCAGGCAGTGGTAAGTAAAAATATCCGCATGTAGGACAACCTGAGACCAACATCATAAGTATCAAAACAAGAATCACTAATGGTTAACAGCTACTTAAACTTCAGATCCCTTGATTATTCTTTACAATAACCCCTTGTTTATTTTTAAGTTTCCGAAGTGGTAATTAATATCAAGCAAGTATTCCTGTTATGTCATGTGTTACTTAAAAAATGCTAACGATCAAACAGATAATCATAGCATTAGTATATTGGGCCAAAACTTACCGACATATTTTTCTTTTGTGTTTCGGCAATACTGATTGCTACTCTCTCATGTAAACAAACAACAGCAGACAGTTGCTGGGGGACACAGATTTCCTTATAATATACCGAATGAATATATTTGTAACTCGTTATATTAAGTACACGTTTATAGCTATATTTTTAATTCATAACATTCAGTTGCCAATCTTTCTAAAACTAAATGCCGGTAGGCCTGCCGCAGTACTACAACTAACACTTGTCAGTTATCCACGTCTATACAAAGCCTGACTTTCAGCATATAGAGTGCAGGATGAATTTTAGGGGGAATATTTGAGGAAGAATAAAAACACGCCTTATATGTCGGAAAATACGATATTTGAAAGAATACTTTTGCATAAAGCAAACACTCATATGATTATAAATTTCTGATGAACAATTCCATAACTGAAGAAGAAAGATAATGCGTTTGACAATGCATGCCATACATAGCACCTGTAAATGCTAGCTTGAGCAAGAATGTCACCAACAATAAGCAGATCCTTTAAGTACGTCACGAGTAATTAACAAAGAATTCTGCATAAATAAACAAAAGTTCGATTATTAAAAATATCCATCTCTATCAAAAGAGAAAAATTTTTTACTCCATTTTTGTTTGGTGTTAACAGCTTGCTAAGCCAATCTGAACAAGGGTACAATGAAATGCGAGAAAAAAAATATTTTATATATATGGTCCCAAAGTTGTACACAGCAATAGAAGTATTGCTGTAGGCAATATCCAGGTTTGCTATGAAATTCAGAATATAGAAATGCACCAAGAAGGGCCATGAAAAGATGAATATGAATTAAAATTAAGATTATAGCAGCTAAAAATATGAGAGAATTATACTAAAAAAGAGACTTACAAATTTTAGAAATGAGTGACATAGACAGAGCATAACATACAGATTGAAAATGCAACAAAATGTCCCTGTAATAAGTTATAATATCCCTATTGAACGTTCAGTAATCAAGAATGAATAGACCTAATAACACGAAAATTGACTGAGTTTAGAATAAACGATTCTGAGACTGGTGTAGGGAAATTATATCTGCAGTTAATCGGGGAAGGTAGAGGTTCTCCATCTAGAAAACTATCGTAAAATTACGGCGTTAAGACAATATGAATATAGAGCAATGAAAGAGAAGTATGATCAAAACAAAAAAAAAATGTTTCATGTCTTCAAGGAAGCCGAGGAAATTGTTATGAAATAAAGAAAACTGCTCTGAAAATGGAATTTCAAAAAATCGTGCTGAAACGATGGAGAGAAATTCCCCTCATCACCAATGCCTTAGAAGTGCAGCGCTCAGAGCTGACATCGAAGCAAAGGACTAATGTGTGCCTATCAGAAACGTCGAATAGTACTACGATTAAGGAGTGTATCCTTCAATGTTTTGTAATCGGTACCAGAAATACAACTAATTCTGTAAAAAGATTAACACATCGTGTATCATATTACCGAAAGGGTATGCAGTGTGAGATTGAATTCGAACAAAAGCTTAGTGCATATTCTTAGCTTACAAATAAACGTTTCTAACTTAAATCTAAACTGGGACAATATTTACATCAAGTAATAATATACCTATAACAATGGTACGTAAATATTCTAAATACACGGTCTTGGGCTAAGACTAATAGAAAATTATTTTTTAAAAACAACTCAAATCAGAATGATCGATATTTAAAGTAAGAACGTTTCCTTCTAGAACTGTTTATTGATAAATATCTGAAATTTACAAATATATAAGAAATTTCAAAAATTGACAATATATTTCTAGTTGAATACACCAGATACACGTCGTCCAATATTTTCTACATTGTAATAAAATAATTCTTTCTTTAATTATATAATTAAAGCCCTAGTCAGTGGCATTCGATAAAATATAAAAACACATTTAATGTCAATTTAAACACATTGCATCGGATATTTATTGTTTACTATATTTTTTAAACACTATTTTATATCGGAAAAATTATAGTCATTGTAGGCTAAATCTCTTGCAAAATATCACAAGATTTCTCCTTAGTTCACATTCACTAATTGCACCGATGTTTGATTAAGCTTGGATTTACAATGTTAAATGCATTCAAATATACACAAAACAGCGTTGGATACGATAAGTAGTTGTTCGCCGTAAGCCAGGAAACATTTGAAATTGGCGAGAAGTAAACATAAGAGTAATTGATTTGTAAAGAAGAGGTCATAAAAGCAAGTTTTCTCAACAACACTTCTTGACTCAATGTTATCTGCTGCATTTAAAAGTACCAAAGTAGCCGGTAGCAAGAATAATTAAAGTATAAAGATACAGAAAATGAATCCCATTCATGTATTAGAAAGTGATAGTTATTTAAACGTGATTATCAGACATGAAAATTATAAATATGGTTATGATTAATTCAAAGAATTTTTAATATGTTTCAAAATCGAATTCACTGAGATAAAGTTAGAAATGAATTAGTAACAAGAAAAGCTGAATGAAATATCCAAGTGCAGATCATGAAATGTTTGAAGCAATTAACCAAACAAGTACACATTTTTGTTTACAGAAATTCCTGTAAACATTGCTCCTGAAACTAAACTTATTTTTATAAAACGAAAAAATGCGCTTGAAGTCAGTTGTAAAACAATATTAACGAGAATAACAAACAACTGACATACCTGCCGGACTAATGAAGAACAATTTATAAATGGCGCTAGTAATGATGTTAAAACAATAACGTTTAAGTATGTTTAAAGAAAAATTCCATGGAAAGCTCAACCACAGTTGTTGTAGAGAAATAACTATAAGAGCCCTAATAAAGACATCACGAAAAGGACTCTAAAAAGAATAACTAAAATATCTCGAAAAAGGAATAATTAAAAGGGCCCTTATAATGGAGATGACTTAATAATTTAGTGATCAATAATGTTCTTAAAGGTCTTAAAGAGTTCAAGTATGTAAGCATATATAGAGTAAAATGTAGTAGCGTATCAATGACAAAACTGCGTATATATTTTTTATTATTCTATAGTCCACATCTGATGTATTTCTTATGTCACAAGCATTGCTTTCACGTCAATATTGTTTAGTCCCATACCATCGCTGATTGAGCAAATTTATGATCAATTAATTCCAACCATTGCTCTCCCGTTCTTTAAAGCTCATGATGTGTAGAACTACACGAATCCTTCGCTTTACGAAAGTAACGCATTCCTGAAAATCCGGCTGTAACGTCGCTTTTCAAGAGCACTCACTACTAGTTCTTTTAAAGTCTTATTTGAACGGTCTGATGTCAGTTTATCAAGGAATAAACAATGCGGTTATTATTATGACGAGTTAAAATTATTGCGTGCAAGATTTCAAATCACTCTTCATTGCCAGCCTATGAACTTCTCAGCCCATCCTCATAGATACATGTGTGTGTGTGTGTATGTGTGTGTGTGTGTGTGTGTGTGTGTGTGTGTGCGTGCGTGCGTGCGTGCGTGTACCAATGAATGAAAAAGACAAAGAAAATTCATTAACATGTCTTTAATTATAAGTTACAAATGTTTCTGTACCATCAACGTAATATTTGTGGATTTAAACATTGGAGAGGCACGCACTTCCTCAGACTTGCATCGAAGGTGTACTATTACATTGTACATCCTTCAGACCTTGTTAGGAAAATATGCATATAGTATTATGTTGTATTTAGGCTTGATAGCCTTAATGGTGATGAACACAGCAGGTCGGAATACTCTGGTTAATGTTCAAACCGACCAAACTAAATTGTAAGAAATTTCGTGATATTGTCATCAGAACAATTTTACCTTGCGCATGTTCTTTCCGAATTCCAGGCTGAATAAATTGCACCTTGAAATCCCCTGGTCTTTGTTTATGACAGTTCATGGAAGTTCTATTTATACATATCCTTTGAATATTTAGATTTCCCCTTCCTAACTCGTTTTGTGTCAAAAACACTGCATTAGCTAAATGTTTTTTGAATGCATTTCGTAGAAGAATTGACAAGTATTAGCAATCTGGCTCCATATTTTCTCATAATTTGAAAAAGGAACTGAGTTTGTTCATTGAATCTTGCACAACTTTATTAATTTCATATTTCAGTACCTATCAGCTGTTCTACTTGTGCTGTCAATTTCTCTTCCCCATCACTTATTTCATTTTCTTCCTAGATTTCTTTATATTACTGTAACATTTGTTCAATCCTATCGCTTCTTTCTTTCTCTTTCTCTCTCCATTCTATTAGTTACTCATATAATCACAAATGTTCTTATTCATTTTCACAATCCTCCTTCATAATTATGCACTTTTCATCATGCTATCTTATCAGACTGCATCCATTATTATCATAGTATAGTGGCTGCCCTGTTCAATCTCTTGCTGCCGATTCCGCCTTTCTTCATCTTCCCCTGTCCACTATTAATATTTTTTTTCTGTTTTATTCATCATTTTTACATTTCATTACATTTTTTATTCTTTCTTTCTCTATATTATGTGTACATCTGTCGGCAAAATGTATCAGCAAATGATGTAAAACATCGATCAGAAAATTGTTAAAACGGGGTTTTTAAAGAAAAATCTGTTGTGACATTTGTTCTATCTTAGTTGCACAGACAATTTCTTGTTACTCTTGCCTTCGTAATTACAGTGAATGAGTAATGGGCCGTTTGAAACTTGTAATCAACTTGTAATGATGTATTAAATAAACAACAACCAATATCACATAGCGGATTTAGAGGAATATAAGTTTCTTTTTAATAGAGAAAATGTTGCCGAAATATTTTCTTTATTATATTTCCATTTAGTCTCTTATCCAATTGGCTTTTATTAGGATCTTGATTCAAGCGAATGTAATTATAGATAAGCCACAAAGTATAACTGATTCATATTCAATCCAAATTATGTACCTGGAACTTAAGTTATGCAGTTATTTCATGTCAAATAATATAGAAAAATATAAAGAAAACTCATCTGAAATAGGAAACATTCTTCAGACGGATCTATCATAAATTATTCCCCTCAAAGTGTTTCTTTGTTTCTTATTCTGTATTGTGCACCCTCCTTCGAAACATAGCATGCAACTATAGAGCTACTGGGCCACAGTGTGAGTGAGTCATTATTGAGAAGCATTCTTATATTGGATATTGATGCGATGGTAATAAGTGTCAAAAAGCGATTATAGATGGTTGTATTATGATACATTATGCTATAGAGGTTATTTTCATATTTCTACAGTTGTAGACAGACATGTATAATTTTCTTCAAGAACCGCATTATTTCCTTTGCATCGTCTTTCCCTGTAGTTATTAATATATTTTCAATAAATCATCCTGAAATTGACTTCTACAATTTAACTGTCAATTTTTATTAGGGTTATTGCTTTCTCAAACTAATCGATTGCAGTAATTGTTATTGCGTCTGAATATAGCGCCTTATAGCTTTCATAAGGTAATGCCCCAGAAGAAGAGGTCAGCCTCATATTATGCTGTCATATGCTATAATAGACTACCCCAATAGATATTATGTGTATTTTTCAGAAGTTAGATTATATATTTTTAACATGCATCACTTGTAGCGTATCTTAATAAATCTATTAGACTAGATGCTCTTTTTTCATGAATACGACAAGTCCAGATTGATATTTGTTGGTATCTTCTAAGAATAATATTTAGAATGATATTTATGTAATAGATCTTTTAACTTGGTGTCAAGATGCAATCATTTCTAATTTGATTATCTATATTTGTCTAGGTCAAATTATATGTAGACTTTTAAAAGATCCCTCAAATTTTAATACCAGTTAATAACAGAATAACAATTAGTTTAGTGATTATTAAAAAATCACTTGCCATTTGCTTTCTAAAGGAATATGCAAAATTTTTCCTCGATGATCAAACAAGCATATATTGGAAGCCAATCTCTTAACAGTACTATCAAAATTCAATAATAATACATTGTCAACAAGTATATAGGTGAAATCTATTTATCTAAAACATTATCTTTATTTTCTTTGGACAACTACTATTACATAGAAGGGAGCAATTCAAATGATTTTCGTATACTACACGTCGAAAGACAATATAGATTTCTATTCTTTCATGGCTGTTGTATAAGCTTTTGCTATCTTATCCATTAAAGCTATATATATATATATATATATATATATATATATATATATATATATATAAATTAAACAATGGGGTAAAAAATTGGATATTAATTCATGTCAATTTAATACCAGGTAACTAGCACATTAAAAGATTCAAGGAGATTTTGTTGCTTCGCTGAATTCCCTTTGAGAATTATTTAGTCTTAGTAGACACATGACATGTGATCTTCTTCTAGCACTTTACCAGTCCACCTAATGGCCTCCTGTATATAAACTCCTATATATTTTTATATAAATACATATATATATATATATATATATATATATGTGTGTGTGTGTGTGTGTGTGTGTGTGTGATGATTGTTTCATCTTGACAGATGACAGCCGTCCCATCAATACACGCCACACACCATCCCACACCACAATCCCTCCGTTGATGAGCCCTTAGATGACTTTTAAGACCAGCTGCTGACTAACAGCGTTTAAAAGACAAGTGACAGATATTATTCAAGTTTCTTCTACATCTTTGCCCTTTAGAAACTGATTGTGAAGGAATGTATTTGTGAAATAGCACATGTCTTTTAAGTCCAGATATTGTTTTACAAGTTTTATGACATATGACACAAGACGTCGTAAGAGGAATTTCGATTTTCCTGTGATTTCGTATGATTCACGTATCCTGCTTTTGACAACAGAACAGGATTATACACAATACATATCCAATGTTGACTGTTGATTTCAGTTCTAATTCTTCCTTTGAGACAGACCTTTTTAAGCTCATGCACACATACGAACACACATCTATATGAGTGTGTGTTCATGTATATATATATATATATATATATATATATATATATATATATATATATATATATATATATATATATATATATATATATATATATATATATATATATATATACATATATATATATACGTATACATATACATATATATACATACATATATATATATATAAGTGTGTGTGTGTGTGTGTATATATATATATATATATATATATGTATATATATGACGGACTCTCTTGTCAAAGAAGACCGACCTATGAGTGTTCAGTGAGAAGACAGGAAACAAATCTAACCAAACGGACAATCAACATACATTACTATTACTACTGTTTACTAATGTTTACAATTATTTAACTTCGCCTGGTGACTCCTCCTGTGAATCTTCAGGCCACCAAATGTAATATGAATATCAGCATCGTTTATTAAACTAGCACGTGTTCTAACTGAGAAACAATAACATGGACAATGGTAGTTTGCGAGAAGGCTGTTGTTCTGTTGATTTATTTTCCTATTTTCCCGTAACAGCTCTTAATTAAGTACTCTTTGAGCTTCGAAATTTTGACGCTGGAAAAAGCACTCCTTCCTCCAGTTTGCACGGTATCTCGCAAGTTTCCCAAAATATTTAGATGCTTCAAATTATCTTTCAATTTGTCCTTATTCCGCAGAATTAATCAGCCTACATTATGTTGCGAATTTACAGGCTGGCCATAAAACATTTGTTTCTGTATTCGGCCACTATTCCTGTGAAGGACGTATCCACACTATCACAAATGATCTCACTAAATCACTCAACTTTGCATATTTGTCTAAGGCATCATATATGAAAGCTGTTCAGCGGACTGATGTTCCACACTTCTCCATATAAAAAAGTTGTTAGAACAACTAACTTATACACGTCTATGTTCGTACTTAATAATACATCGTAAGCATTCCAAAGTCGATCATAAAGCTTTCCAAAAACCGTACTGGCCTTACCAATACACGTTTGGAATTTCCTCTTGAGTTTAGCATTGCTTGTTACTGCATAACCCAAATATGTGAAAGCATCAACGGTTTACAGAGCTTTGCCTTCAACAAATATGCTACACAAGATTTCCAGATTGTTACCAGCACCGGCTGATACAATACTTCAATCTTTTTTATTCTTATATTTAAGCCAAAAGATCTGGCTGAAGTACTTGAGTTTACGGTCAATTAGGACACAATCATTTGCAAACAGTTAATCTCTTATTGTCTGAGATACACCTTTAGTCCTCGCTCTGAAATGCTGTTGGTTGAAGATGCCTTCTGCTGTACTACATTCATGAAACACACCTTTTTCTATCAGAAAGCACACAATCACGTATTACTGCAAATCATAGTGCAAATAATACTGGTGCCAAAACAGAACCCTGTTTTGTACCATTTTTAACATTAAAAGGCTGTGACTGACTGCCATTTAAGAGAGCTGATGCTTTCATAATTTCATGTTGGGACAATATGACATTTAGCATTGGGTCGGAATCTTGAGCTTCCACAAAGCCTATCGATATATAGAGTTAAAGGCCTTTGTAAAATCAACAACACCACATATAGGTCTTTGTTATGCTTCTTCTGAACTTGTTGCAAACTGAACATCACAGCCACTGTCCCTCCACCTGACTTGAATCCACACTGACTCTCTGGATAGACAGAACCGACTAAGTCAGGGTAAATTCTGACTCTAGAGAGGATTTTTCCTGCAACAAAAAACAACGATATACCTTGATAATTGTTACATTCACACTTACTGTCATTATACTTATATAGATGTACTACTGTTGTATCTATATATTGTTAAGAGGCAGTTTCTATTTGCCACATTTGGTCTATAAGCTCCGTCAATTTCTCTATCGAAATATTTCTCTAGCTATACCATTCTCTCTTGGAGATTTTCCACTTGTCAATTGTTTTATGATCACTTCCACTTCATCCAAACATGGATCCAATGCAAGAGAGTAGATTACTAGTCTTTGGGAGATATTGATTGAGTTCATATCTACATTTGTATTTGTCCTTTATACATCTTTAAAATGTTCTTTAAAATGTCATTTGAGTTCATTTTGCCAAGGCCGTGCTTACCAAGAATATTTAGCCAACAAAAGTAATCTGATACAATACGGCCATTAAAATATCCCACGAGAAAATTTTTTATTTTGATTGGGTATTTGGTTCAGTAATATTCGTGAATCAGAGTACAATTTATCTTTAGCTGCATCTGCAGAACCAAGTATTCGTGTAGCATATTTTTCTAGGCCAAGTGGGTTTTGCAATAACATAGGACAATCATTAATTTCATTTGGTAAGGATTCTAGTTTATGTATTATATTATTACTAATAGCGAAACCCACACCGGATTCCCCTTTTTTCTGCCTCAGATTTACCAATCCAGAAGGAAGTGTACCCCTTTAACTCCTTTATTGAGCTGACTAGAATCTGGTAGCCTCGTCTTCGAAAGAGCTATAAGTGCTGTTTTGCGCTCAGGATGTTTCTTGTGACCATGAAGTGTGCGTACTTTCCACGCTGTTATACTCATATCTATTTCGCGACCCTTTTCCTTTTGTCGTTTCATATGTTCTCGATTGTATAGGTGAAAGTTCAGTCATTCGCAGTTTAATGACATGATTGCGTGAGCAAGCAATTTTTAGGGTACCTTTTCTAACCCACACCCCACACAAGAGAAAGGAGTGTCATCGTAAATAGGCTGCTTTGTAGTTAGGAAGAGGACACGGACTGTGACATTGTTCACACAAGTTTCACAGAACGGTCATTTGCTTCTTCCCACCATACGTGCAAAACTCAAGCTAGAGACCTCCAGTAACCAGACTCCACCTATCCCCGTCACTATCACTTCATCACCGTAAGATTTGATTTGTCCTCATGTTGTCGCAGAACGACTTGCACTATGAGTTTGTTTAAACTGGAATTTGCTTGTGCAGGTCAAAACCCACACTCTCCACCTAGAAAGCAAATCAGGTCGCAGATCAAGTAGTGATGGTATGACTTGGTCAACTATTGAGGTGAGGGTTGGTGACCCAACACACATATAAACAGACATATAAAAAGTCTATAATATATTTAAAAAAACATATAGAAAGGAATATAAAATGCCTTCTGTCCTTAGGGTCTGCCTTGAGGAGAGAGAGGGCAAATCATTGATGAGAGCAACGAAAGGACTTTCACAAACAAACAACCGATTGATTGTTTAACCAACACATTAAACATATATTTAACTGTTTGTCAAACAAGAAATAAGTGATATTGAACCAGTGTGTATCTTTATTATTATTCGCATAATGACCGTCCCAGGACGCAACAAGATTGCTTCAACGCTGGAATTCACATCAAGACTCTTGCAAACCGAATGCAAAACGTTGTGAGTGAAAGGTTTAGAACAAGATCAAATTGAAAATGTCTATGATCTTCAGAATGCGTATGACAAATAAAGATATCAAAGAAGTTTATTCTCTTAGAAAGCAAGTTTACGACCCCTTCGCTACCTTTTTGTGTCCCCATTAAGGCTAATGATAGCAAACACAAAAGCTTCCAATAATTTCCATCGATAGAAATAATCCCTTCAAATGTTCTACATGTTACCAAGTTTGTCTTTCTAAATCTAATCTCGTTGCCACTAGAGTTTTTGTAAGACAAAGTAGGACTATAATAAGTCCACCACGTGAAAAAACATGAGTCTGCCAGTTATTTAATATATCTTGTTTTTCTATCAGTGATCTTAATAAACACTGCCCGCCAAAGAACATCAATTGTGAGAATTCTTTGATGCATTTAACCGAGAAGGATCGTTTATATGACACTTGTGGTATAAACTTCCTGAGAAAGAAAATTTGAAACATAAAGTAAAAAGCATACGACATACCATTACTGCTAAAGTAAATAAACGTGGCTCGATTTGATTCGTTTGAAGCTTTGTTAAAAACTCATTACACATGGCATACAAGTTTTCTGTTCAGAGAAGCTTATGACTATAGAGTATACAAATTCTGACTGAACAAAATTGGAAAGCTTCATTAGCATAATAGTGGAAACGGAGCAGCAAGAATGAATGAATTCTACACAAAACAGCATTTCGTTTTTCTTTTCTTGTTAGAATAGATTCAAATTTAATGTTAATCTTACATATATAGACTTTTAGTAAACGACGAATTTTGCTTCGTTATAAAAAAGTCAAAGTACTGAAACCATACATTAATGTTGCAGAAATAAGAAGTCCGTCTCTCTAGTTTCATGGTCTCTTCAGATATCGCTTATTCATTTTCTCCCCTCCGAGAAAAGAGTAGTTTATAGCTATATATAGTCTATACAAGCACAGAAGTAGTTAAGTACGCATAACCAATTTGCATAGCTGCGTAAATGGTGGGAGCGTGAATCAATAATTCACTATACCTTAGTAAAAACAAGCATGAGGAAAACGATTTACTTTTCGCAGCAAAGCAAAACTGCATGTTCAATAAAATTATACAAATATAGCTTGTATATACGCTCAGATGTTTATACAACGCAGACACGCACACACGCACGCATGAAAATATGTGTATGTATATATGCAAATGTAAGTGTGCGTGAAGGTCTGTGTGTAAATGTATATACACAAATACACGTTCACACACAGAGGCACACACACACACACACACGTGCACACACATGAATGTACATATGTAGGGATGTAAAAAAAATCTATATTATACCTGACGCAACATGTGTGTGCATATATATATATACATATATATATATATTTCTTTTCTTCCTTTTACTTGCTTTAGACACTTGGCTGCAGCGATGCTGGAGCACCGACTTTAGTCGAAATAATCGCCCCCAGGACTTATTCTTTGTAAGCCAAGTACTTATTCTATCGGATCCTTTTGCCGAACCGCTAAGTTACGGGGACTTAAATACGCCAACATCGGTTGTCAGGCGTCGGTCGGGGGGACAAACACAGACATACAAATACATGCGCACATACACACACACACACACCTATATATATACGACGAGCTTCTTTCAGTTTCCGTCTACCAATCTACTCACAAGGTTTTGGTCGGCCCACGGTTACAGTAGAAGATACTTGTCCAAGGTGCCACGGTATGGGACTGAACCCGGAACCATGTGGTTGGCAAGCAAGCTTCTTACCACGCAGCCGCTCCTACGCCTATATAATTAGATTTTGATTTAGCAACAGCTCTAATAGTGTAAACATATTTAATATTACATATTTTGTGTAAGTTGATTTGTTATTGCCCACAAGGGGCCGACATAGAGGGGACAAACACACATGCGGGGAAATTAACACGTGAAAAATGAATAAAATGAAATTATACAATGAAGGTGAAACGGTCACCCCCGCCCCACTCCGGGATAGTTATGTGATTTTAATTATTTCAAACAAAGAGTCTTTAACAGTTCTTTAAAAATAATCTCAACTTACCACTTTATGTCACTTTTAATGTCATCATAATTTACCACTGGAACGCTGGGTTCAATACTAACCTCGGACGCCAGTGGATTTACATCTGAAGGAAAAGCTTCTTTCAGAGTTCTATATTTTCCTTCCTCCATCAGAATACATCTCATATCCTTATCATATTCCTCTGAAAGATTCACCCTAATAATCCCTTTCATATTCGTTATTTTCCTCTTCAGTTTTTGGGCCGTATGATATGTCACTAAAAAGATTTTGTTTCTCTGTACGCCTTGTGTGTCTGCGTGTTGTGTCTGTGCTTTTAGGTTTCTGTAACTCTGTGTTATCATGTATGTGTCTGTCTGTCTATATTTCTATGTGTCTGTATGTCTGTGTGTTTATGTGTCTGTGAATCTGTGTGTTTATGTGTCTGTAAGTCTGTATGTTTGCTTGGCCTTACTGTTCTGCTTGTAGCATTTTTCTTCGGTGATCCCAAGGGCGTACTGCTTCTACTTCTCGCTGTTGGTTGGTCCACTTCCTCCTGTACATTATGTTTCTTCTGTTGTTGCTCTGTTTAAGGTGGTGAACTCCTCTCTTTCTTCCTTGTTTTGGTCTCCATAAACTGTGTTCTTTTCCACTTCCTGTGTCCTCCTCTCCACTTCCATTACGCCTTCTTGTGTTTCTATTTCTGTGGTTTCCATCGTTTGTTTTTTGACACCTTCTTTTAATGTGCCCCTTCACTCCACACTGATGACACGTCGGAGGCCTCCACTCTAACATTACATCTAGTTTGTCCTCATTGGGCAGCTCCAATATTTCTGGTATTGCTTCGTACTCTTTCTGATTCGCCATAAAAATTATCTCTATCTCATACCCCCAACAATTTACTTGTTGGATCCGGTTTATCAGAATTACTTTCACCTCCTCGTTGTCTCCTTCCTCTCTTGCGATGAAAATTGCAGCTATTATCCATTCTGAATCAATTCTAGGTGGGATCCTGCCCACCTTAATTCTGGTAACTCGTTTACCCAGGTAAGTGGGCAGGTGTGTCCATTTTCCCCCATGTAGCACCTTAGTGGAGTGTCTTTTTGCCTCCTCTTCTGAGACAAAGGTAACCACCACTTAATCGTAACTTTTCCTCTGGTATAAAACGTTATACTTTCCTTTAATTTTTCCAGACATTCGCCCACCTCCTCCTGCGTTGTATTCTCGAGCCCCTTACTTTTTTTTGAAAATGTTCTGTAAATTATCACTTTGCTTTCCATCTTCACCTTGTCTTCCTCTGGTGGGGTCAACTTTGTTTTCGACCCTACCTCTTTACCATATGTTGATATTTCCGGAGCAGGTCCAAATTATGTTCCAGCATATCCGGGACGACAGAACCCTAACTTCCCGTTGCTGCCGCGTAGCTCTTCATTTCACTATTCCGTCACAGGCCATCAAATGATGATGGCGCCATACACAAAAAACTGCTGCAAAGCAGCACAACAAAATTCTCAGCACAAAACAATCCTCAGTACAAGACGATACTCACAAAGCACTTCGCGACTGCGGTATGTTGTCACTAGAAAAATCCCTTTAAGAGGCCGAGTGTTAAAAAGCACTGTATATCTCAAAACCAGGTATCTGGAATTGCCGCGTAGGTGGATATCTATATTTCGCAGTTATCTCAACTCACTTGAGTAACACTCGAAACGATTTCGAATCGCAGGTTCGAAGCGTAAAACCTATCAACTGATAGATTTGACTTATTGCGTGAACCTTCGTATTTTTCTTTTCGTACTTTTCTCATGTTTTCTCCTAAACCTGCAGTTTGTTTTTCAAATACGTTTAACGGTACGCAATTAGCCAGAGAGATTGTTGGGAGATACATGGTATGTTATAGAAACCTGCCTAATTATTGTTTCTCTACAGCAAGAAATTATAAATAGCTCTATTTTAAATTCGGTGTATGAGTGGATTTGGTAGACGGAAACGAAAAGAAATCGGTCGTTGCAGATGTGGCTGAGTGGTAAAAATCACATGGTACCGGGTTTGGAAATCGTCCACATGGGTATATAGAAGAGAGAGGAGAAAGAGAGAAAAGAAAAAAATGGGATAATTGTGGGAAAGAATGTAAAATAAGCGAATGTAAAATAAGATAAAAAAAAAGAAGATAAAGATAAAGACAAGATGCCAGTGTTATTTCTCGTAAGGGTCGGTTCGGGGTGAGAGGTCAGACATTAAGGTTTTGTCCTGCTTTAGGGTTTTTTTTTGTCATTTTTGCTCTAATATGGTATGTACCTGCTAACTTGGAAGCCTAATGCGGATACCTAGCTCCAGCCTCAGCAGTGAACTTGGAACCTAACGGATGACCAATTATTATAGCATTTACTCAGCGTTTAGATCACCAGTGAACTAAACTCCTCATACTCTTTAGGCACACACACACACACACACACACACACACACACACAGATATATATGTGTGTGCATGTATATATGCATATGTGTGTGTGTGTCTGTGTTTGTCCCATCAGCATCGCTTGACAACCGATGCTGGTGGGTTCACGACCTCGCAACTTAGCGGTTAGGATTACAAAGAATAAGTCCTGTGATTGATTTCTTCGACTAAAAATCCCATTAAGGCGGTGCTCCAGCATGGCCGCAGTTAAATGACTGAAACAAGTAAAAGAATATATATATATATATATATATATATATATATATATATATATACAGAGAGAGAGAGAGAGAGAGAGAGAGAGAGAGAGAGAGATTTACGTGATCTGATAAATAAGTGTCTCTTGCCATTGTAACGAAGCTAAAGCACGTAGAGTAAAGCCGCCTGGCACAGATTGACCGTCAACTCGGCTGTGTATGCGCACTAAGTTTTAACGTTCTAGCTCACTTCAGCTGGAAACAAGGTGTGTAGTGTGTGATCGTCGCATTGACCATGACAAATCTGAGTAGGGAATCTGCTCAGAGACCTACGCAAATTTTTCAAAAAGTTTTCTTCTTTCTCGACACTTTCAATGAGATTTTGTGCCACTGATCTCTATACATTCCTCTCAATATACTTTCTGCAACATTGCGTAGGCCTCGGAGCGGGTATCACCATGACAACTTTGTCGTGGTCAATACGACGATCACGCGCTATATAGTTCCTTCCAAGCACTGCTGTAAACAGCGGAAGTGAACTAGAACGTTGAAACTTAGAATGCATACACAGAAGAGTCCAAGGTCAGTCATTCCCAAGTAGCTTCACTCTGCGTGCTTTACCTTCATTACTATGGCAACGATCCGGTTACTTATTGATCAAATCTCATATATATATGTGTGTGCATGTATATATACACACACACACACACACACACACACACATATATATATATATATATATATATATATATATATATATATATATAGAGAGAGAGAGAGAGAGAGAGAGAGAGATTTATGTATGTAATTATACATATATAAATGTATATGTGCATGTGCGTTCTGTATTGGGTATGTGAATTACAATACATATTCTTGGGATGGCCATTAATAAACCTGTGCATTGATTGTATTACATTTTTCATTGTCATAAATGAACTAGATAACCAAATAACCAATTAACCAGTTAATTAAACGATTACCTGATTAATCGTTTTATCAATCTTTGATTCAGCTCGTTTGTCAAATTCTTTTCAGCACCATTCGATATGACAAACTTGCATTAACTAGGTCAGACTCGTTCTGTCACAGCATGCGAAAAGAGTCTGATAAGGAAATGTTTCTGACAAAGCAGGCTGTTGAGTGCTCGAATGATAAATCAAGCAAACGAATAAGTTTGAGGTTTTATATTTAACTAGCTGACTAATAATTGCAAACAAAGTAAAATAACCCGTGTATTTATTTCTTAAATTAGGAAACAGCATAACGCTACACATCTGCTTCAACACAGGATTTCACAAGAAGATCGGCAATATTTCTATATACAGTAATCCCTGGCCATATCACGGTTCACTTATCGCGGTTTATTATTTGAGCTTACGTCAATTCCTCTGTGGTGTCGTTTTGCATTTATAATAAAATAAATTTATACAAATTATAAAATAATAAAAAAATAAATACTGTACAGTACGGTTTCTACTTCGCAGATTTTCACCTATCGCGGAGGTTTTGGGAACGTAACACCCGCAATAGTCGAGGGATTACTGTATATGTGTGTGTGTATGTCTCCCTCTCTCTCTCTCTCTCGTTCTCTCTCTCTCGTTCTCTCTCTCTCCCTCTATCTCTCTCTCTCTCTCTCTCTCTCTCTCTATATATATATATATATATATATATATATATTCTTTCATTCTTTTACTATTTTACCTGCTTCAGTCTTGTGACTGCGGCCATGCTCGAGCACCGCCTTTAGTCGAACAGATCAACCCCAGGACTTATTCTTTGTAAGCCTAGTACTTTTGTCGAACCGGTAAGTTACAGGGATCTAAACACAGCAACATCGGTTGTCATGCGACAGTGGGAGAACAAACACAAACTAATTCATATATATATATAATATATATATATATATATATATATATATATATATATATATATATATATATATATATGCACGCATATATATACGACAGGCTTCTTTCAGTTTCCAAACCCACCCAGAAGGCTTTGGTTGGCCCGAGGTTACAGTAGAAGACACTTGCCCAAGGTATCACCGATTGGAACTGAACCTGGAACCATGTGGTTGGGAAGTAAGCTTCTTGCCACGCAGCCGCTCCTGCGCCTATACATACATACATACATACATACATACACACACATACACGTGTGTGTGTGTGTGTGTGGGGTGTCTGTGTGTGTGTGTGTACGTATCAGGATACTTAGTTGCATATAACAAATATACCTTGATACATATTCGGACGAATATTTGGTTAGAAAAAGTTAAACGCCAGCAAGTCAGATGTCAATGTATAGATAGATATAAACCTCTAAAACCCATATAATTGTTAGCTCAACGTGACCGCAGTCCATATGATGAAACCAAAGGAAGAAACATTTAAGTATGTGTGCTTGTATGTATGTACTCGTATGCACGTGTGCATTTATATGTATATGCATATTTACACACACACACACTCACACGCACACACACATATATATATATGTATAATAATAATAATAATAATAATAATAATAATAATAATAATAATAATAATAATAATAAGATACCAGGAAACCCCAAAATGGCTGAAGTTCAAAAGATAGTGCTCATGGGAACTGCCCATATCCTACGTAAAATACTGTCTATGTGATCTCAAATTTTAAAACAAACACAATTTTCTTATGATTTCTTAAACATTCACTAGAACAACCCTATGTACAAATCCAAATATATGGTACTCTAGGCATAACACCTACATGAACTTCTGGATATCCTTGTTGCTTATTTTGATTATATATATATATATATATATATATATATATATATATATGGGTGGGGGTTACACGTGTTTAGTGCAATTCTTTGGTATGTACTATTGGAATAGGCATAATACAATTTAGCTAAAAACAGACAACTTTTGTTATGAAATGAATTAAGCGCATGTTTTATCTATGATTACAATAGAGAAGATAAACGGATTAATGTAGACGAGGATTATTTTCAGAAAAGATCATGGGAAAAAGAATTTCTAAATAAATTTTACACCTATTATCATCAATAAATTGAGTGACTATTCGTAGTTTAAGAATTGTGACAAAACATCTTTCATATAACATTTTTCAAAACATTTCTACATAAGAAAGGTTAATAGAAAATTGTAAGGCAAATAGCGTAAGTTGCATGCTGCAACGTTTCTTTCTTTCAGACTAAGACCCTTGACATTTATCTTGATGCATAATGTTGACAAGTTATGGAAGCGATTCAATAGATTACTCATCAGCCGAGAATTCTGACAAAAGAACTTTACAATCGATTTTTTTTCCTCCTGCAGCCTGCTACGAATTGCATCATAGTACAATCCAGACAAGAAATCTGTGTATTCTAAGTTGTGGCTAAGAAAGCAGATTGGTTAGTTAAACTCATGAATAATATAGTGTCAATGAAGTATATAAATGTTAGAATGTATATTGTAAAACAAGAATATGATAATGCATTTAGATATATTTTAGCTATTTGATTCTTTACACAGTGAATGCGTCCTGCCATGTTGTATCGTTGTTTTTAGTTTTTAATTTATGCTTATGCAAATACATTAGCAGCGTTGCAGAAATAAATCATAGCATAAATGCATCCAAATCCTGTTAAACTGACATGTGTTAGCTTTGTTCATCATTTTCAGTCGAGCATATAATTACATGTGGTCTGAATGATTATTATCCTGGATAACATATGGTGTTTATATATGTTGTTAATATTGGTTTCAAATTTTGGCATTAGGCCAGAAAATTCGGGCGAGTGAGTAAGTCGATTACATCGACTCCACTTCTCAGCTAGTACTTGTTTTATCGACCACGAAAGGATGAAAGGCGAAGTCGACCTCCGAAGAATTTAAACTCAGCACGTAAAGATGGACGAAATGTCGCAAAGCATTTTATCCGCCATGCCAACGATTCTGTCAGCCACCTTATCACTATTATTGATATATCATTAATGTTAGTAATATTAAAATCCTCAATAGTGGCGAGGCGGCAGAATCGTTAGCACGCCGGGCAAAATGCTTAGTGGCATTTCCTCCGTTCTTTCGTTCTAAGTTCAAATTCCGCCGAGGTCGACTTTGCCTTACAACTCTTTGTGGTCGATAATATAAGTACCAGCTGAGCCACTGAGCCGATGTAATCGACCTACTCCCACCCCCGAAATTACCCTAAAAAGCGCGGCGAGCAGGCAGAAACATTAGCAAGGCAGGCAAAATGCTTAGTTGCATTTCATCCGTTCTTACATTCTAAGTTCAAATTACACCGAGGTCAGCTTTGCTTTTCATCCTTTTGTGGTTGATAAAATAAGTACCAGTTGACCAATGTAATCGATTTAACCCTCCCCATATGGCTGGCCTTGTGCCAAAATTTGAAACCAGTCTTAGAACCCTCAATATGGATAAAGTAGAGATTAAAATCATAGAAAGAGAAACAAAAACAAAAAATAGGTGAAGGCATGGCTGTGAGTGGATTTGGTAGACGGAAACTAAAAGAAGCCCATCGTGTGTATATATATATATATATATATATATATATATATATATATATATATATATATATATATATATATATATATATATATATATATTCACGATAGAATAAGTACTAGGCTTGCAAAGAATAAGTCCTGGGATTGATTTCTTTGACTAAAATCTTTTAAGGCGGCGCTCCAGCATGGCCGCAGTCATATGACTGAAAGAAGTAAAAGAATAAAAAAACAAATGAATATATAATTGACACATGAATATATTTATAAACGAATTAGATTCAAACATTCAAAACTTAAATTATGCTTTTGACAATTACCCTAACTGTTAAAAAAGTGTCAGAATTTACAGTGGTGAATCTATGAATGTACCGGAGATAAACCTCTGTTGCATTCCATTTTGTATGCTTGATACGAAAAATATTCCAGTTTTTCAGTAGTTGAACAAGTACAATGGCATTCAGTTTTACATAGAATTTGAACTAAATAAATTTGAATGTGGATATTCTTTTCTTTTATTTGTTTCAGTCATTTGACTGCAGCCATGCTGGAGCACCGCCTTTAGCCGAGCAAATCGACACCAGGACTTATTATATAATAATATTTTAATTTTTTTTTATTTGTCACAAGGCTAAATTCATTAATACAATAAAACGTACAAAACATTTGGCAATAAATAAGAGAAAGCTAGATAAAAACCAAGCGAGGGTAAAGACGTTGCATGATATATGAAGAGGTGGTAATGTTCTGTTAAGTCATTTAAAAATGTTAAAGGAACAGAAACACACGCACACATATACACACACATACATATATAGATATGTGTATGTATGTATATATATATATATATATATATATATATATATATATATATATATATATATATATATATATATATATATATATATATGCATATAGGCGCTACTGGTAACATGTAACCCAGTACAACCTGTTGCATGGTTGGGTCGCCGGCGACTAAACTGGCTACCCCATCAAGCTTGTTTGCTGATGAGGGTGATTGTCGGATAGCCTGCAGGATGAAAAAGGGACCTGTGAAAAGGTGGAAGATCATAAGCATTCAACGGCCATCCAGCAATATGTTTACATGTGTGTCTGTGTGTGTGTGTGTATGCATGTAAGTATATAAGCGCGGGGACGTGGAAATACCTGGGTTGGTGTCCAGGCACACGGCTGGCCCACTGGGAATGTGAGGTCCTTCTTTTGTTGTCACATCTCTCTAGGAGAAGGAAACTCTGAGAGAAAACCTGTGGCTCTGACAATATTCGATTATGTATACCAGTTCTTCTTTTCGAGTTTATATTGTCCATGTTCAGAGAGTGAGATTGGATTTGTTCAAATCCTTTCCCCACTATAAAAGAATCATCATTCATCGCTTGAAAATAAAAGTAAGATCTATCACATAAATGGCTGGTTGAAGCCTTCACATGTGTGGGACTTTCGATCGGGCGAACTTGAGTTTGCACCCTAACCCTAATATATTTCCTATACTGTAGTGAAACACGTGTAACAAGGAATTAAAAATGTACAAAATTTGCCAGCTTTTGTTTTAATATATACATGAATATATATATATATATATATATATATATATATATATATATATATATATATATATATTAAAACAAAATCTGGAAAATTTAGTACATTTTTAATTCCTTGTTACACGTGTTTCACTACTGTATAGAAAATACATTGTGAATATAAATATTAATATTGGTTTCAAATTTTAGCAGAAGGCCAGCAATTTTGAGTGAGGAACTAGGTCGGTTACATTGACTACAGTACTGACTGGTACTTATTTTATTGAATCCGAAATAACGAAAGGCTAAGTCATCCTCGGTGGAATTTGGACTCAAAACGTAAAGGCGAATGAAATACTACTAGAGGTTTATCCTTATTCCTGATCGAATTTATGTGAGTATCAGATTACTACCTATAACCTTAAATACCCACAAGCTTTGAATAATTTTGTGTTGAAAACCCTCCGGATAAGCTTTCCTATCTCTACAAGACATTCTATTCCAATCTCATTCAACCATTTGTTTATATCATTATTTATTGTTCCTCCAAGGCAGAGAACTGGCAGAATCGTCAGCGCACTGGACGAAATGCTTAGCGGTATTTCGCCCGTCGCTACGTTCTGAGTTCAAATTCCCCCAAGGTCGACACTACCTATCATCCTCTCGGGGTCGATAAAATAAATATAAGTTGTGTACTGGGTCGATGTAATCGACAATCGCCTCCCCCAAATTTCAGGCCTTATGCATATAGTAGAAAGTAATATTGTCTTCTGAGGTCAGTAGGGTTTGTATATCCATCAAATCTCGTCTGCTAATTACATGTTGCTCCTGGTTTACTTGGCATTCTCCACTAATGCTTATTGTGTCATAAAGGCGATAACAATATAAGCTCCAATATCATTGCCAGTAAATTACTGTGTTCTTAGTATTGTGTTGATTCGTGTATGGCAAAATTATTGAGTGGGCAGGTGTGTGATGTACCAGCACAGGTTCCGTATGCTTTACCTCAAAGTTAGATGAGATGCTCTCAGTACTTCGTTGTCTGATCAAGAAGAGTTATGTTTGCATTTGCCTCCTTGACAAAAGGATAAAGCTCCTTCCCGATTAATAAAGACCCATAAAGCTGGTTTTTCGTTTTCTGTGGCGCATATATTCTCACACCGGTCCGTCGATGAAATATTCATTTTTACCAGCTGAGTGGACTGGAGCAACGTGAAGTGAAGTGTTTATCTCAAGAACACAACGCATCTCCTGAAAGGAATCGAAACTACAATCGTGTGATCATTAGCACAGCACTTCTGGCCACTAAGCCACGCGTCTACTCTTTGTTGACTACGACTGAAATTTTGGGGCAGAGGGTACTTAATGTATTGACCTCGAAAGGATGAAAGACAAAGCCGACCTCGGCGGAATTTGAACTTCGAACTAAGCATTTTTTACACATGAATAAGGAAATCTGGGAAGGATGCACTCGTCTTACTCACGGCCAGTCTGTCCATATTCAGTGTCTGTATGTTATTGGTAGCGCTGCTAAAGGGAAAAATTACTTTTTGATGTTTGCTACAGCTGGCAAAAACTATATGTGTGTTCGTGTGTGCGTACGCATGTGTAAACGTTGTGGTTAAGGGCTTTTAGTACTAGTTCTGGGGGTCCCGGACAAATCGTCCTAGTCCTGATTCCCTTTCTTTGAATTATTAACAAATGTATTTGAATTAGAACTATTACATATTATATAATGATTGTTTCAAATTTTGTCACAAGCCCAGCAACTTTAAGGGAATGGATCTAGTCGATTACATCGACCCCAGTGCTCAACTAGTGTTCCATTTTATTGACCCCAATAAGATAGAAGTCAGAACGTAAAGAGCCGGAAGAAATGCCGCTAGACATTTTATCCTACGCACTTACGGTTCCGCAAGTTCGCTTCATTCGTGTGTAGTATAATAATAATAATAATAATAATAATAATAATAATAATAATAATAATTATTATTATTATTATTATTATTATTATTATTATTATTATTATTATTATTATTATTATTATGCCAATACACACAGATAGAGAAATTAAGGCAAATAGACCAGATATAGTTGTCAAAGATCATGAAGAAAAAAAATGCTTTCTAATTGATGTATCAATACCAGCAGATGACAACGTTTCTCTAAAAGAAATGGAAAAACTTTCAAAATACAAAGACCTGGAAATAGAGATAACTCGAATGTGGAATCTAAAAACAGAGACAATTCCTATCATAGTAGGTGCCTTAGGTATAATAAAAAAATATTCAGACAAATACATAACAAAAACCCCAGGACTTACAAATATATATAACATACAGAAAATTGCACTACTGGGTACTGCACACATTCTACGCAAAACACTTTCAATACAGTAAACATAAGAGCACCACAGCAAACCACAGCACATACCCAAGGCGCACAGAGCTGCGCTCGGTAGTGAAGTGAAAGCACGTTATAAAACTAAAACTACTGAATAATAATAATAATAATAATAATAATAATAATAATAATAATAATAATAATAATAATAATCCTTTCTACTATAGGCATAGGCACAAGGCCCGAAATTTGGGGACAGAGGATAGTCGATTACATCGACCCCAGTATTTCACTGGTACTTAATTTATTGGCCCCGCCAAAAGGATGAAAGACAAAGTCGACCTCGGAGGAATTTGAACTACGAACTAAGCATTTTGCCCGGCGTGTTTACGATTCTGCAAGTTCACCGACTTAACATAGTATAAAAATAATGTTTAGAAGTCTAAGGTGGCGAGATGGCAGAAACATTAGCACGCCGGACGAAATGCTTAGCGGTAGTTCAAATACCGCTGAGGTCGACTTTGCCTTTCATCCTTTCGGGGTCGATAAATTAAGTACCAGTTACGCACTGGGGCGGATGTAATCGACTTAATCCCTTTGTCTGCCCTTGTTTGTCCCATCTATGTTTAGCCCCTTGTGGGCAATAATGAAATAAGTAACATTAGCACGCCGGGCAAAATGCTTAGCGGTATTTCGTCTGTCTCTACGTTCTATGTTCAAATTCCGCCGAGATCGACTTTGCCTTTCATCCTTTCGAGGTCGATAAATTAAGTACCGGTTGCGCACTGGGGTCGATCTAATCGACTGACTCTCTCCTGAAAGATTTCGGGCCTTGTGCCCAGAGTAGAAAAGAATATTTAGAAGTCTAATTATCATCGTGTCCTTTCTCAGCGGTATTATTCCTCCTTGAATACAGCGGGAAAAATTTGCCGTTTTATACGAACAGTAATAAGCCGGAAGGTCCTTTTCTCCTAAGATCATAGTGACCCCAAACTTGTCCAATAGAACTGCTATGTCGTATCACGTTGAAATATTTAAGCAACCAGAAACTCACAACTGGTTTGTGTGTGACAATTGTGTTATAAGATCTCTAATCAAAATCAAGTAATATTCCAAAAAGAGGAAAACAAATAGAACTGAAAATCTATGATTTACTTGGGACGTCATCCTGCAAGAACAAAAAGATTGCTAAAGCCTATCAGTTACTTTCAATGCATCATATAACAACGTATAAATTAACAGTAACATTTTAACACTTAGCGTGTTCAGTTCAGTGCTGCAAACTGTTCGTTCCAAGCTTTCTAGCTCCTTTAGATATACTTCCTACTCCCTATGAACACCTTGATATATGAACAAAATTTCAGAAAACTGCTTATCCCACATGATGGAAATAAATGAAATTTACATCAATTTTGATGTTGAACTTAACTTTAGAGATGGTTTGCTCATTAAAATATCGCAGCTTTAAAGAAATTTAAAAAAAACGAACATGGTCTTGCTATTTAATTGAAGCTGATCTTCAAATCATTTTTAAGCAATTCAACATGAGTCATATAATAGAGTGCGAGAGGAGCGCTAAAGAAAGCAGCTGCTTTTGCACAATAGTAGTAGAAAAGGGATTTAGAGAAAAAGAAGTGTGAAACAGCGGCACTAGCAGCAGCAGTCAGTGTAGAAGCTAACGCAGCAAAAGCACTCACAAGGAGATATAATTTAACATTAAATCGCTAAAGAATTATCAGCACAACTGGCATCGAATTCCATTTATTTTTATGCCTTTAGGAAATGGCACATGGCTTTTTTGCAGTATAGCCTAATTTACGTAATCATTTCCTGTAATTGTAAAATATCTGTCACCGGGATAAACTACTAATTTTGTGACATACATGACAAATATGTCAAAATTCTAATACCTAACATATTTCAGAATAATACGTGAATAATATCTAGAAAAACGAGTAGAAAAAAATTAAAAATCCACTCAATAATACAGAAGCCTTACATTACTTTTCTTTCAGTTCTACTTAAAGCAGTTATAAGATTGCTATAAAGCATGTATTTTAAAGATTTTAGTATTTCGGAAGAATATCTTTTTACAACACTGAAATTTTTTTTTGAGTTATACTGATTTTTCACTGAACAAAAGAGAAAATATTCCAGAGTTATGAATTGCTGTTAATTTAGCTCCGTAGCTAAAATAATTCTAAATTATTGAAATAACTTACAAGTTGGAAATTTCTGAGGCATAAACGCAAACACACACACACACACACACACACACAACCACATACATAGGGAATAGATAGATAGATGGATAGATAGATAGACAAACAGACAGAAGACATACAGACAAACAGACAAACTGACAAATACATACATACATAGTCAGACATATATACAGACAGACAGATTGACAGACAGACAGAGAGATAGATAGATAGATAGATAGATAGATAGATAGATAGATAGATAGATAGATAGATAGATAAACAGACAGACAGATATATAGATATGCATACACATACATGCACATATTCAGAGATACAGGCAGACAGATGTAGGAGAGACAGACTATAATCTGAATTCGATTCGTTTATAGTGTAAGATATATAATATAAGTTATGTAGGTAGTGTTGAATATGAGCTGGCAGACTGGTTCGAACGTTGGAAAAATACCTCATAGTATTTGTTCCGGCTCTTTAAGAATTTTAGTTCATATCTCGCTGAGGTCAACTTTGCATTTCAACTTTTTGGGACCAATAAAATAAAGTACTTGTCAAGCACTGAAGTTGATGATTACCGATATAGCTCTCATTCTCAAAATGTGTTATCCTTGCGCCTAAATTAGAAATTAAGTACTTAATAAAAGGTGTAGGTGATTTTATTGAACTTTGTTGCTCTCAACATAACCTCAACCGTTTGCTCTCAACAGAGATATTTCAGTGAGCAAGACGCCGGTTTTAAATAAACATGTTTCATTGACGAAATGTCAACGTCATTACATTTGTAGACGTCAGCATTGTATATTTAAACGATTTATTAACCAATCCGTTATATAAAGAAAAAAAAAATTACCATCATCCGTATGCTTCATAAAAATTGTATTTAAATTTTTTCGTTGGATATATCATTCACAAAGCTTCCGAACACTTACAGTCACGTCTCAGCGTATAAACAATTTCTACGTTTACATGCGAAGCTTGCGTCAGTGAAGCAGTAGTTAGGCAGCAGTGAAGGAAATGAAAATAGCCTGTTATTCTCGGATATTACAAATAAATGAAGTAGCTGATTGCGCTGCCGAACAATTTCCTCTAAGATGAAATAATGTTATGATTTCTGAGTAAAATAAACGCAGTATATAAAGGAGATAGAGGGATAGTGAAATGATTTAGTGGACTAACTTCACAATCAAAATACGTTATGTGTTGTTATTAAAGGAATTTTACCTTTACCGCTTACGCAGTATGCAGTATGAACTGATATATGTACATATGTTCATGCATGAATATATACATATGCATGTATGTATGTATGTATGTATGTAAGTATGCATGTATGTATGGGAATACATATATATATATATGTATATGTACACACAATCACACACACACATGTATATATTTTTATATATTTACACATGCAAACATGCTTATAAGTGTGTGTGTGTGTGTGTGCGTGTTTGTATGCATGTATACACACATACACACACACGCGCGGCGTACGCACACACACACAAACATATACACATTATGTTTCTTATAATTTTCGTCTTTTGCCTTTTACTAGTGTCACTTATTAGATTGCAGTTGCGTGCGTATGTTTATTCCGGCCCGGTACGTGTCTTATATTCTTTCTATTTGTCGAACCGCTGCATTATAGTGTATAAAGGGAGATACATAGTCAGTCATAAATATCGATACCACCTCTCACGTATATGCAGGCACACACAACATACCCTTGCCAACACACGCACACCTCCTGCCAACGCACACGCGCATACACACACACACACACACACACACACACACACACACACACACACAAACAAAGCACACAAACATTTATTTCAGTGATCTAGATAAGTGGTTCCCAAACTTATTCTGATTGACCCTCCCTTGGTACCCAGGCCATATTTCAAGCGCACCCCCCCCCCACCAATACCGCAAGTATAGATCTCTTTCTATTGCAAATTCAAATCAACTGTATTTCACAAAGAAAGCTTAACCTAGTTAACACATCATTTTGCTGTTTTTACAAAATAAAGGAGTAAATATACATCCCACCAGTAACCACGTTGTTTTCATATTTTTCATGCGATGAATGTACATTGTGTAGGGGCATCAACTTCTCGACATCCGGCTGAAAGGTACTAAGAAGTTGAAGTTGTCTCAGATTCGTACGTTCAATAATTTTCAATTTGTTTCTTTCCACAAAAATAATCTGGGCAACTGCACTGAAGCCCCGATCTTCAAAATATACTGGGAAAGTAATAAAGTACATCTTGACTTTGTTCCACCGTGCAGGGTATCAGTTACAGATATCCATTTGCAATAAAAAAAAAACCCTGGTGTGATTTTCTGAACTTTGGCGTTAGCTCAACGTCATTTTAAAGTGAAACCTGTTCTTCCTCTCCAATTTTTGGTTCCTCAGTACTGATATCTAGGAATCATCTAGATTGGTATTTTAATCTAAAATAAATATCCTGAAGTCTGTCAGACATGTCACTGTGCAATGTATCCAGCAGAGAACAATACACTTGAATGGCATCTTCTGAAATGCGCTTTTCCTTCTCCATTTCAGAGAGGTTCGGAAACTGGAAGAACTAACGACGGCTTATGTTACATTTGAACAGCTGTAACTTGGGAAGAAACGTGGAGAGGGATGGTTTCCTTGCTGTTGCAGATTAACTTCAATGAATTTTGTGAATATATATGATTGTGTGTTGGCACTCCGTCGCTTACGACGTCGAGGGTTCCAGTTGATCCGATCAACGGAACAGCCTGCTCGTGAAATTAACGTGCAAGTGGCTGAGCACTCCACAGACACGTGTACCTCGGGGATATTCAGCGTGACACATTGTGACAAGGCTGACCCTTTGAATTACAGGCACAACAGAAACAGGAAGTAAGAGTGAGAGAAAGTTGTGGTAGAAGAGTATAGCAGGGTTTGCCACCATCCCCTGCCGGAGCCTCGTGGAACTTTAGCTGTTTTCGATCAATAAACACTCACAACGCCCGGTCTGGAAATCGAAACTGTGATCCTATGACCGCGAGTTCGCTGCCCTAACCAGTGGGCCATTGCGCCTCCACTTGTGAATATATAATATATGCAATAACATATTTGATGTTTCTTGGTTCATCACAAAGAACAGAATAAGAGCCTTGCAAGGATAGAAACTGTCAGGCAGTGTCCCTTTAAAAGCCACCGAATTTCTATGTGTAGCAACAAACGTTCAAAATCTTTATCGTTTTATAAATCCTAATTCTTGTAAGACAGCTATTCTGAAAGTTCCACTGCAATGACGTGTACTTCTCACAATACTCCACAAAGAGTTATCTTTTACTTGTTTCGTTCACGAAACTGCGGTCATGCTGGGGCGTTGTTTTGAAGAAATTTTAGTTGAATGAATCGACACCAGTACTTGTCGTTTTACTTTTTCTCTAAATCTGGTACTTTGCCAAACCGCTAAGTTACGGAAACGTAAACATATCAGCGCCAGTTGTCAAACAGTGGTGGAATGTAAACACACACACACACGCAGGCACGCACGCATGCACACACACACACACACACACACACACACACACACACACACACACACACACACACACACATATACACCACAGGCTTCTTTCAGTTTCCATCAATCAAATCGACTCACAAAGATTTGGTCGGCCAGAGTCTATAAGAGAAGACACTTGCCCAATTTTCTAACATGAAGTAAAATAACTAACTTATCTCATCATATTCTTTTGGTCAGGGTTATAGAAATCGTTTATTTTCGTTTAGTGCTTATATATGAAATACCGCGTTTGATTACGTAAACGAAACAGTTTCACTTGAAGTAACTTAACGTGATGTGCTGAGTTTATATATAAAACGAAAGAAAATATTTAATGGCGATAAGAAACAGCTTATATATCTCACATCACTCATCTAAGAGGATTTTTTAAACTAGTTCATTTATCAAAGAAATATTTAGTGTTGCTACATTCAAGTGATGTAACTATGTTTAATCTTCAGTATCCATGAAGGAATTTAATGGCATTTTATTTGATTTCAGTTGAAGTTATGAATAATAAAATATTTCTGCTTCAAGCGTTTATTTTGTTTACACGGAGAAATATTTCAGTATTTTGTTCTCAGAATGGCAGTAGCTTTAGATATTAGTGAAGTATCATGCTACTTGTTTAGTTTTATTTACACAACGTTTCAGGTGCATGCATTCATTTCTGTGAATTGCGAAGAAATGTTCGTTTTTATATTTCAGCTTTTTAAATTTTCAATTTACTAGCAACACAGAAACTTTCATGGTTTTTAAATTACCTTAAGAAAAGCAGACATAAAACAGAAACCTATGGTGAGTTACAATGTACATTGGAAGCGCTTCGTGAACTTGCTACTACATTATTTCAAAAATCTTAATCGGGATCTTTCAGTAATATTATAGAAACCCCATTTTATATGTTTATACGTACATGCATATATATATATATATATATATATATATATATATATATATATATATATACATATATATATATATATATATATGTGTGTGTGTGTGTGTGTGTGTGTGTGTGTGTGTGTGTGTGTGTGTGTGTGTGTGTGTGTGTATTATTAAAAGCAGCAGAAATATCACAAAAAACGGTTACTCAGAGTTTTCACGTTCCCGTTCGTTGGAGTTTTGTTAGAATTCCTAACAAAACTGTCCGACGAACGGGAACGTGAAACTCTGAGTAACAGTTTGTGCGATATTTCTGCTGCTTTCAATAAAGCACATTACTCTACCTCTGGTATTTGAGTACTCTTTTTCCACCTTGTTTCACATTTATGTGCTTACTCCGGTATATATATATATATATATATATATATATATATAGTGAGTTACCTGACTGTTTTAATTGGTATGAAATATTAATGGTAATTTTTTATATAAAATTAGATGAATCCTTAGGCCCCACCCGTCTTCAGTTAGTTTTGTTATTTACAGTTTAGTCAGAGATGAAATGCAGTATCTATTACCCTTTGGGAGCCTCTGAGATGGGTTGGAGGAAGGGATGAAGGTATTCTCAAACAGGCAACTAGTCTCGAATGCGTGAAAGAAAGTGAACATAACGAGAAAACTCAAGGCGCAGGTGATTGTGTTAAAGCTAGGCGCATGTGATGGTGTTAAACTCAGACAACATTTCCTAAAGTAGCCGGAACAAATACTCTGACTTTGCATCGCCGTATCAATTTTACCAAACCACCACTCTGGGCTGGTACTTTATCGAAGGATGGAACATAAAGCCGATTTCTGTGGGTTTTGAACTCAGAAAGCAATGAGCGGTAATAAATAGGGAAAGTATTTTGTTACACTCTCTACAGATTCGGTCAAGTCACCGGCTGCTTAATTTTAAAGTATATTCATTATAATTACTAAATTAGTTGCAAGAAAACTTGTTGCAAGTTTAGTAGTACTGTAGTTATGAATACTTCATGAAATATAGTTGAATCTGCTTTGACTATGTATCCTTTTCCTCGTTCTAATATGAATTATAAACATTGAAAAAAACTCTCTCATAAAGTTTTGGAATTGAGAAAACCGGTTCTAATCCCATAAATTTATGAGCTTAATCAATAATTCATGAACCTAATCAATAACTTGAGAACGCTGTATGATTATGCAAACAGATAAATGCAAATCAATAGGACGAGGGCTTGCGGTAGTATGGAATATTGCTACTGATTTTAGTGTTCTTTTTTTTAAAGGAAATTAATAAGTAGCAAATATTGATTTCTTACAAAGGCACCATGTTAATGTACGTTGAGAAGTGGCAGAGTCGATTGAACCACCGTCCCTGCATTACTGGTTTTATTTCAGCGTTTTTAAAGACATCAAAGTCGATCTCCGATGTAGGTGAAATGCATTTAAGTATACTAATAATTGTTTTTCCTGAGTTAAAAACTTCAAATTAAAACAATACATTCAAACTAAAAATCTGATATCTTAATTGATATTCCGATTAAACGGGTGACAAACTTTATTTATTAACTTCTCTCTCATGTTTCTCTGCTGCAATGTTCCGGGGATATCCAGCTTTTAAAACAAAGTAATATAAGATAGAATAATATGACTTGAAGGACAACTGATTGCTGTATATGATACATCTAGCTAACGTATCTTGCCATGTCTCGCTTATTAGTTCATTAGCACATATAAGCATGCATATGGCTATAGCGTGTTATTTGAGGGAAATAAGGCTGCTATTTATACCAGATAGTAGAATGTATTTAGAGGGAGATAGGTATAGCTACAATGAACCATACCTCAGCAAGTGGTCTGAGGGTGATTTGGGTACTATATTTTTTTCTTACAAATCATGCATCCACATATCAGTCCCCATTGTTGATTCAAACACATAATTAGCGTAGAAAATCGGTGTCCACTGCAATATAAATGACTGTTGCCCATTTTTAACCAGATTAAATTTTATAAGATGAAATATATCTTTGATTTATCAGCAGCTCTTCTAATTTTTGAATACTCTGTAATTGTTGTTAGGTAGTTACTGACAATGGAATGCAATTTTGGGCGAAAGTTACGTTGCACTCTTTCTAAAAGCGAATTCATTATAAATTACTTACTTCGAGCAAGCGAGTCAGAGAGAGAGAGGGGGAGAGAGGAGGAGAGAGGGTGAGAGAGGAGGGAGAGAGGAGGGAGAGAGAGGGATGGAGAGGGTGAGAAGGAAGGTAAGAAAAAATAGGAAGAATGAAGAAAAGGGAAAACAGCGAGTTTGACGTCACCCAACCATACAACCACCATAACTCATTTACCTTTGTTTCTCCATTTGTATCTCTTATTCTCTATGAATCTCTCTTCGATTAATCTAGAGCAAGACAGGAGAGAAATTACAAAGAATGTTAGTCATTATTACTTCATTTCACCTTTGTATTTTTCCACTTTCTTTTATTATAGTCAGTAGGGTACGGTTGAGGAAGATTTTACTGCTTTTTCTGAAAATAAGATATGGTTTGGGATTTGAAAACAAACGTTATACATAGCTTGCTTCTGGGAGGCCGAATAAAATAATATTTATGGGTTTTGTGGCTGTTACATTTGAATTTTCGGAATAAAACTTGGCCACAAACAGACAATTCACATTTATAATAAGTACATTAATGCTAGAAACTGAAATTAAAATTACCCTGATAAAATTGATTATAAAAGGTGTCTATCGTGAAATAATCATTAAAACAATGACACTGAATTATATAATGTATTTCCTGCATCAACAGTGTTGTTTTGCAGATGACGAAATGTATGAAAAATTACTACAGTTAGAACAATTTCTCTTATGCAAATTCAAGAGCTTCATAAAAACACTTAATGTTTTTTTGTGTTTGGGAAAAATAATTAAAGTAAAAATGAGAATGAATATTGATTTTCTTTTAAACACATTAATGCTTACTTTAATAGCGAATACCTACTAAAAGCAGCTATTGAGTATTTTGCTACAAAAAAAAAAAAAAGAACTGTCTTTTAAAGGATAACATATTTGAGATAGAATTTTCTAAAAATATTTTGTAAATACAATATTCTGTAACAAAATATTAATTCGTAATGCTCTACAAGTGAAAACTGTGTCAAAAACATTCAATTCGAACGTAGACATAATTACATTCATTTTTAAAAAAGTCATTTGGTTATAGAACTACACATCTTTACGCATATGCATGTGCGTTTGTATATGTCTCAGTCTCTTTGTCTCTGTCTATCTTTCTCTGTCTCTGTCTCTCTCTCGCTCTCTCATATATGTATGCATACATACATATATATATAATATAGGTGCAGGAATGACTATGTGACAAGAAGGTTGATTTCTAACCACATGGTTCGGGTTTACGTCCCAATAACTGAGAGGTTCGGCAAAAGCATTCGATAGAATAAGTGCAAGGCTTAAAAAGTATAGGGTTTGATTCCTTCGACTGAAATTCTTCAAGGCGATGCCATAGCATAGCCGCAGTCTAATGACTGAAACAAGTAAATGATAAAAGATAAGATGTATATATATATATATATATATATATATATATATATATATATATATATATATATATATATATATATATATATATATATATATATATATATATATATAGAGAGAGAGAGAGAGAGAGAGAGAGAGAGATAGATAGATAGATAGATGTCGGTATGTACATATATGTATAGATATATGCATATAATTATATATTATATATTATATTACTATAAATATATTATTAGATCAGAGTGTGAGTCACTTTGAAGTCTATATATTCGAACGGTGAAATCAGCAACGCCACCTGTCCAAGCAGCTACTCTGTGTTGATAAAGCGCCATAACCCAGAAACTGGTCCACAGATGTTGTGGAGAGAAAGTAGCACTCAACACAGTTGAGGTTAAATATATTTTCAAAGTTTCACTCAGTTTCACATGATTTAAAATTCATGAGCGCATAGGATGCGTCGATCTTATCAGTTGCTACGAGCAAAGTGCAATTTCAGAGAGGAAAACAACATGGCTTCTAGATGTTCAAACCTCTATTGGCCAGTTTAGGTTACAAGGCAATAATGCTATCAAAGCGACACTAACTATTATTTTTGTTGTTAGCGCCACTAACAATTGTATTGTTAGCCCAATTTGTTCGTAGCGTGCTTGGCCCACTTAGAGATAGACAGCGGTATAATGTATTAAGCGCATCAGTTTCTTGCATTGGATGTGCATGGAGTGGTCTATTGGCACGAATTAGTAGCTCAGTCATTGTTCAGTGGAGTAGGAACACATTAACATCAGCTCTTACGTGAGTGTAACCATATTTAATGGTGTTGGGTTATAGTTGCAGCTCCATGACAAACATGGGTGGGCTGTAGTCTATCCGGCGCGAGGGATTAAATACACTACCCTTGTGTGAGGCCTAGGGTGGTATATTTAGGTAGTCAACTGCTAGTGGCCTGAAGTTCATAAACATGGTGTACCTCTGGTAGCAACGATATAATAGTTCATTTTTCCCATTGATGGTTATTGCGGAATGGTGTAATATGGGAGGGCTGGCAATTGCGAACTCCAGGTGATTAGGGTGAGTAGTGTCTTGTTACGCCGTTGGATGATGTATGGGTGGGTCTATAAACTACAGCATTTGAGAGGGAGGATACTCCTAATGGACCGTTGGTATGATTCTGAAAATTACAGATTGTGGTGCACGAGTGTTTTTGCGTTTATTGTAGCATGCGATGCTTGAAGCAATGTTGTCAATTCAGAAGTAACTTACCTTGACCACTACATTCACCTACCTTTCAATAAAAATACACGTGGGCAGCATCTACCTCACTTTCCTTTTCAAGTGGAACTTGAAGAAGTTGTGAGAATTTGGTCCTAGAGCAAAGTACTTGTCTTCACTCATTTCAGCCTCGTCCACCGCGCTACTTATTATGCCATAGCCACCAAACTTTCTGCCCTCCAGAGAAAGGAAGGCGACGGGGCGATTCTCACGATGGATTCGGCTCTCAGCTGGATCCGTCCCACACGCGACACCAAGTGACCGGACATTAGATAATTGTTTGTAGAACGGCTTCCTTGCTCTGCGCACATCTCGGGCAAGCCTGTGTGACAGCACTTCCACGCCTTTATTTCCAACCAGCACAGCCCAAGCTGTATCACTTCCAAGCAAGGGATTTGCAGAAAGTATCCATAGGTTCTGGTCCAAAAGTCCTCCGCATAACACCACCCATTTCAACTCTCCCGACGTTCAGAGTTTCCCTGAGGACGTTGTCGATCTTGCCCATCACTAATCTACTATAGAACTCCAAGGTAAAACTTCCACTGCACGTATTGCCCGATGTGCAGAGAGCCGCGAAGCGCTTGACGACACTTCAGGTGCTAAGCACCCTGTCTCTGTCTATGCTTGATCTATGACTAGCATCATCAATGTGATGAGTTGCGGAAAACCTCACCGCCATGGAATCTCTAGATATCGCAGCCTCAGAGCATGTTTGCACATTTTTATCCACAGCATGCCCAGTTCTCCTCACAGCTGCTGCTGACAGGAAATGGATCTTCTGATAAACGGATTCTGCCATTTTTACTGAAAGCAGAAGAGAAAACGTTCTAGCTTGATCAGCAACGGTCAGGCGGTAGTAAATGACTCATCCGATGCTTTCGTCGAGCAACTCACAACGCTGTCGGTAAGCATGGTCCTACCTCTCCGAGTGTGGAGCTGCAGGCCCACCGATTTTTCCTGAACAATCTTTGCTCCTTACACTATTTCGTTCTACCTTATGATAGTGTCAATAGCCTCCGTATCAGAGATATCGTCAGCATAAGCTGATTCGAATCTTCGTATTCTAGTTCACGCTGGAATGCACCGCGAAACATTTAGTTTCCGCAGCAATAACTCGAGAGCCAGTATATACAGAATGGGTGAGAGCGAGCATCCTTTACGACCGAATGCTCGAAATTACTGCCGATAGGTAGTAATGTATTTTGTTCGCCGAATAGATGTCGTATTTTGGAGCGAACCAGCCTATGGAAACACAAGCGATACTAGCTACTATGTGGGCTGCCTCCATTATTGGATGTCGAAGGACTGTTTTATCATCTTGTATATATCTCAGACCTGTTGGCGCTTCTGTGCCTCTAGAGCTCGTCTGGAACCAGTAGACCTTTGTAGGACTTTTGGAAATTATACATATTCCTCTCTCCAAAGAGGCTGCTCAGGCTGTTCTGACCGGTGCGCTGTATCGTTCCAAGTTCATTGCTCATATCTACCAACTTCTATGATATGTACAATCTACTTTCCCACTTAGGACATTGTCAATCACGACAAGGCTAAAAGGCTAAATATCGCTAGTCATTTCATTCCGATGCACTAACGATTTTGCTAATACCACGCCCCGGTATGAGCACAAACCGCAGAGTGTTGGAGCTGGCGACATGCAAAATCCTCTGGAGTTTCCCAATCCAAACAGATCAGGTGTTAGAGCATAACAAACTGGACCTAGTGGTGTGGACAAGGTGCGTCACACATGTTATATAGTTGATGATGCATGCCCTTTTGATACATAAATAGTCAAAAAGAAGGCGAAAAAATAAACATGTACAATCCTCTTGAGTGTGAAATATCTCGGCTATGGAAAATGAAGAAGGGGAAGATAGTGCCAATTATCCACCATAAAATAGACTTGGTGAGACACCTGGCACCATCATTCGTACCGCCCTTCTTCCCATGTACGTTGGAGACGGCAATTTCCTCGGTGCGACGCCTCACCGAGCTCTGTATTGTCTGCCCTCGGTATTAACAAGGACCTCTGCTTCGCCGTACTGCCTCGCAATGTTTTGGATGTCCTGCCATATGTCGTTCAAGGCTTTCCCTAACTGGTCGCGTTTAGCATTTTCGAGTTTCCTTGTCTTTGTGTTCACGCAACTGTAGGCAACTGTCCACTTGTCTGTTGCTTCAAGCATGTCGCCTGGAAGCATCAGTTCTGCCCACCTTCCATTCATTTTCTTATATTTTGCCGCCTCGCTTAGTTTTTCTATTTTGTTCTCCACTGAGATGTTAACTAATTCCTTATCTGCGTGATATTTGCAAAAGTCTCTTTCCCGCCGCTAGCTCCATTTTCGTTAATCTCTTCGCAGCAGTTGCTTTCAGTGTTGTTCTTCGAGTTACTACAATTACCATGTAGTGAGGAAGACTTTACTCCTTCCTTCCTCTCGCCTTTCTGCTTTTTATCTTCTTTCTTTTTTGTCGACTCTTCTTCTTCTTCTTCTTCTTCTTCTTCTTCTTCTTCTTCTTCTTCTTCTTCTTCTTCTTCTTCTTCTTCTTCTTCTTCTTCTTCTTCTTCTTCTTCTTCTTCTTCTTCTTCTTCTTCCTACTGTCTACTGCCAATCATGGTGGGAAGGACGGGGAAGTCCTCGTGCAAATTGCCGTACAACCTTCTTTCACCACTTCCGCTTCTTGTCGCCACTTTCAATGTTTACTTTCTTCGAAACAAAGTTTTGAAGAAAATGGAAAACAAAAAGGTTTGTATCACCCCCAAAATGGGGCTTTAGTTAACAAACGTCAGCTCCCACCCCCCCATCCCGAAGGGCAGTTGGCTTGAAAAACGATTTAAGCAACAAAATACAGTATAGAACCTTTTAAACAAGTGAATTAGTCATAAACTTACAGCGCTCCAAAAACACACCTCCAGCTATGGCGACAATAATGATTATAATAATAATAATAACAATAATAATAATAATAATAATAATAATAATAATAATAATAATAATGATAATAATAATTATTGTTATTATTATTATTATTATTATTATTATTATTATTATTATTATTATTATAGATAAGGTTACTTGTAGCCCGATATTAGAAATTTTTCCATCAATCTAATCTGTTGTGAATAAGTGAAATAACAGATATACAGGAAAAAATGGATGTTTAGGAAGGAAATAGATGCACATGACTTGAACATGCAGCTTTCAAAAAGACATTTTGTGTAAATTTCAAAAAATAAGAACTGAGAGAAAATGGAAATTAGCAATTATGATTGTAAACGGAATTGTTCGTCACGTAAAATATGTCAATAAACAATTTTAATTTTAAAATTTATCGTTTGTAACCTCAATAATTTGTTTCAATAGCTCTGTGTGCTACGCAGAAAAATTATAAGTACGTCAGCAAATATTTTTTATTGCAGTCATTTCTTACTCCATATTTAACCATAACTATTACCCAAACTACTTTACGTATTGAGATAAATAGCAGTTAGTCAACTTGGTGAAGTTTTATAATCTGTATGCTAGACATAGGTAATTAGAATATTATAAGCAATATGATTCTATCACGAAAATCTACGGAATCAAAAAATAAACACAGCAACTATTCGACGATAAGACTTCAAACAGAACAATATAGTGGCATATTGTGAAATTTTATCTTGTTAAGTCAAAACAACAACAATACAAACACACCAGTTAGACAGAAATTGATCAGAGCCGAATACAATGCAATTCTTTACTATCAAACGAAACCATTCAGGTAAATACACTGAATCGACTTAACAACTCTGGCGAAAAAGCAATCCTGAAATCGGCCACAAACAAATAGTATAAAATTATCAAATGCATGAAGAGCCATTTACCAGATCAGTCGAATAACTAAACTGAACAGAAAAATATAAAAACAGAAATATTAAGGGAAAGTAATACAGTACGTCCACAATACAAATACAGAACACAGAACAGCATAATTTTCATTCACCAGGAACAGACAACTTCAAGCTCAAAGCTGCCAAGTAATTAATAAAAGAGTAGAACGATTAGCGCCAACAGAAATAAATGAATGCAGTGACTCAGAATACATGATAAAGGAAATTAAACAGAAGTTTAAAGAAATAGAATTTATACAAACAATACAACATAAAACAAACAGATCTCTAATCAAACAAGTGAACTGTGCATTAGAAGTAATTACGGAGAAAATCTATGTTTCAGGCGATAAAACTTTAGACAGGAGACTGCTTCAGTGGGTTTGCTGACAGATAACTTATAGAGTATTTGAGAACAAAAACAAAAACTGAATTATACATCAGTTTACATGCTTAAATCATAAACGACCATCAAGCAGCGAGGCAACTCTTTATATTAATAGTAATCCTTCGTCATGTATTGTTAACAACAGGAAACAAAAATTAAAAATATGTAGGTGCAAAAATGAAACTGTTAGTATCCTTGCTTTTTATAGCTACGTGACTTTTTATTTATTTACTTAAGTTATTATGGCACGGCAAACAGTGGATAATTAACATATTAAGGTAACTTTTATGTTATAACAAGCAGTTGCTATATCGTAAGGATTAATAATCCTGTTTATAAAAGGGGATTTATATGTTGAATATTTGATGCCTTAGCTAGCTCAACGTTGTAATAGTATGTTTTTTTTTTCTTTTTGTTCTATGTTTACTGAACTACATTAGCTCTCGTGGAGATATTCGATAAAATAAATTACACACAAGGAAAATCAATATTTGAATCTGTTCGGATTTGTTAAATTCGCATTTTCCCTTAGGGTAATATTTGAAATACTTTCTTGCATAGCATGTGGATGTAAATGCATTTTTAACAATTCAGTTATTTCTATATTTGACTCTATATGCTTCATTGCTAGTCACGTTTATGACAAATAATTTTCAATTTAGTTTCATTCATCGAAACAGCCAGTATTGAGACTATATTTTTGCTTGATGGAATTTATACGTCACAAAACAATTTTTTTTTCGTGCACGCATTTAGCTCCCTCCAAATGTTTCTTTCCTCGTATAAATGAGCATGTTGTTATTTACATAAACAGAGTAGTTGTGTATTTATCACGAAATATCGTTTTCAGCGATTTTCCTGCAGCATTACAATTAGAACATACTATAATCTATTGTGCTTAGTAACATACTCTTCTTGCATGCTATATAAAAGATACATTAATGGTTTGTAGTAGTACAGTTAGCAAGTACATTAAGCGAATGCAAGTGCATTAAGTAAATGCATATCATATTTGAAATCAATTCATACATATAAAGTATATGTCCTAAAATAGACACCTTCGATAAGTTAGGTTAGAAACTTTGATACATATAACATGATACGAAATACTGTACTGTTTTATACCAGTAAGGATATACGAAATGCAATGCAAACTTTTTGTTTATATTTATTTCTACAATGGCTTCATTTTCATATCGATTAATGGAAATATGTCTACCAATATATCATCTTTTTAATAATGTACTGAAATTAAAACCAATAACACACCTAGGCCTTATGGGCTGGTAAAATGAGATATTAATTCACAAATACAACATGCATAACAGAGTAACTATTGCGAATTGTAGAATCTTATTTAGGTAGGTGAATCTTATTTAATTGCATCCAGCTGTATGTGCAATGACACTTTTGATGAATTTATTATTTCAGTTATCGCTTATAAACCATGTATATAAAACAGTTTTCATGAAAACTAATGTGATATTTTAAAAAGACTTCGCAAATATAGCGCAAAATCGGCGAGTCACTCATAACTGTCGGGTTTTGTAGCCTGCATTTCTGCTTTAAATACTGATGTCCCTTCTTTTAATCACAATTATTTATTACTTTTACGTATTTCTCACAACGTGCTACAAATCGGAATAATCCACAATTCACTTTTAATGTCCAAATCTGGCATTAATTACTAGCGCCCAAAGAAATCATTTAAAAGTTTATAACTCTAGTCAAATAGCTACCATTAATTCACTGATAGATCAGCTCACAATTCTAAAATATTTACCTCAAACCACATACCAGATTCAATATTTGAAAACTTTATCGTAGATAAAAGAAAGTATTTACATTTTTATCAAAATATGCTTTCGGTTTCTTAAAAATACGATTCAGTCATACTGAAATGAAAGGGAAAATAAATTGCAATAAATTAAAACGTCTGGTTATAAAAAGAATCTGCTTTATCACCTTTTGAAAATCAACGGTAAATTTTAGTGAGAGGAAGACCGAAGAGATATGGTTCTTATTACACTTCTCTCAAACGTCTGTTGTATTTGAGTAAAAAGTATGTTAACAAATCGGTTTTAAACAGAGAGTCTGAATTACTGAATTGTCGGAGGTAGTCTTCGAAATTTTCGGCCTCGAAGCCACTTTCATTGATTGCTTGATGTGCATTGCTATTCCCCTGTCTCAGCTGTTGCTCTCATTGTTGTTTGGTATATGTTGGGATAGTTTCTGATCCTGTAATTCCTCACGACCGTCTCAGTTGATCCATCTATAATTTTTACGTAGGTTTGATGTAAATTTCCGTAGCTTTTTATCGATCGTGATATAAGTTATGCGTTTGACATTAAAAAGGAAACGATTTCAAAAATATATTGTTTGGATCGTTTAAATTCATCGTATTTATGGATTTTTCATGTATCCTCTCACCATTTCAAGTCATATCTTGACCGTTAATTTTGACCCCAACTCAGAAAGCGTGCGTGTGTGCGTACGTGTTTGCGTGTATGTGTGTATGTTGTGTGTATGTGTGTGTGTTGTGTGTATGTGTGTGTGTTGTGTGTATGTGTGTATGTTATGTGTATGTGTGTGTATGCGTGTATGTGCGTCTCTTTGTGTTTTTGATTTGTTTCTTATCACACCTAACATAGATGTACTACAGTTTTATTGTGTTTCGACCCCATGCGAGATTTTTCTAACTTCTCATCTATGATATTTCCAACTTCCACTGGCTCCTTTTATACGCCCGCGTTACTTATTTTTAGCTATGTGTTATATCTTTGTGTTTATCACTTATTTTAACTTAAGTAATGTATCGAAGTATATTAATGTTACAGCAGATATACTTGTGTTTCAATGCTTTATAGCTTTAATACTTCTTTTAACCACTGTCTTTCTATAAGTGATATATAAATATAAGATCCAATGATCGAGATTACCGTTCACTAGATTAAGAACAAGATCGTACTTCGATGCGAAAAATTCCATAACCTTCTGTCTCAATAAACTACTATTGTTCTTGAAAGTTGTTATTTTTTAAATATTTACTAAGGATTGCATGAAGCTAACTTTCTTCCTACACCTCGATCCTTTGATCTTATATTTATATATCACTTGCTCCTAACCTAGTGAACGTTAACTGTGTGGAAGACACGAAAATCGAGAAAATGAAATTAAACTTTTCGCTTGAGGATATCCCATTTACCACCAAAACGGTGTATTTGCCCGCGGTATACGTTTCGCTTGGATATTTACCACTTCCGATGTTCCGCTCGCTATGAAACATACGTAGCCCGGATCTTATATACTCTATTCCTTAACTCTTCTATATACATACATACATACATACATACATACATACATACATACATGCATACATACATACATACACACACACACACACACACACACACACACACACACATATATATATGTGTGTGTGTTTGTGTGTATGTGTGTGTGTGTGTGTGTGTGTGTGTGTGTGTGTGTGTGTGTGTGTGTGTGTGTGTGTGTGTGTGTAATAGCTGCTTATGTGAAATGTATTGTTAGTTTCATTCTAAATACAGATACGAAAAGAGAATATTTGATCGTGCTCTAAATTCTGTAACCAAATAATATGGTATTTATTTCATTTGTGATTATTCTAATGCTAATGGAGTATATTTAGTCTTTATTACTTTTACGAATCCGATGGAAATTTCAATTTGTGAGATTCAGTACATCGTTCCATTCCTTTAATTATGCATGACTGCAGAGATGGTCCAGCATCGTACATTCTCTAATTCCTTGACCAAATTCACATTCCTAATTGAGGAACATTCACTCTCTAATATCTCTAAAGACAATAACCCGCAAGCGTGTTGTGTCCTCCCCACCCTTCTCTCCTTCTTTCTTACTCTCCGTTTTCCTGGTCTTCATTATATGCGTTCGCCTGACATTGTTGCTTCTATACCCACCTATACCAAAATTACTGAATGCTACTACATTCCTTTTCCACATCTCTGTTGATTCATCTTACGTCCGACGTAAATATGGAATTGAACTCAGCAGATTTGTTTGTTTTCGTTTGAAATTGTAACTGCGTTAGTTCAGTTGCTCTTCAGCGTAGAATTTCCAGGTTTGAAGTATTTCTTAAAGATTCCTTCTTTACTCTACAGTGTTACCTTTACAGGTATACATTTAAAGTATCTGCGTGACTTCACTTACTTTTCTAAAACCATATCCTATTTTATGAGTCTTGCAAAAGGTAAAAAAAATACCCATTCTCGGCAGACACGGTGAAAAATAAATGTCGAATTGTCCGCCGAACATGTGCTGGTTATGAAGTCTGGTCTCACTGATGGCTATATGCACACTCTGTGACTTGATGTTATTTAACAGGTACCCTTGTTTCCAAGGCGACCCCAAGCCACGTACATTTATGCAAACTATTCTAAGCATGTTCCTATCGAAAGTTATGCTTTACACACGAAAGGAAAAGGAAAAGAATGAGAGAGAGAGAGAGGGAGTCACTTACTGTTCGAAAGTTGATTGTTCTTCACCGCACAATCTTCTCTCAGAAGGTTTTTGTATATTTTTTTGATAAGTACTTTTGAAATTTCCCTACTGCATCCGAGTAGAGAGATTTCAGTGTGTTGTGTGTGTTTTGTGTCACGTGTATGATTTTTATGTGTCGTAGTGGTGTTGATTGAGGGTGATTGTTTGTTTCGACATTGTTTCCTGTTATGCTAGATAAATAAATAGATAGATAAATAGATAGATAGATAGATAGATAGATAGATAGATAGATAGATAGATAGATAGATAGGGATAGTGAAGAATTTGAACATTCAAATCTTTTCTTTATTTACAGTTGGTTTATCCATGAAAATTTTCTAACACGTGTTTCAGTAGCCTTAATTGCATACTGTTGCACTTTAGTAGTTTGAATTAGGCTTGTAGTAGTAGTAGTAGTAGTAGTAGTAGTAGTAGTAGTAGTAGTAAACCATGACGTTCATCGATGAGCTGTTTTTCACAACTGATTGTTTGGGTAAAGTTCAGTAGTATCAGCAACAGCGCTTGCTGAAGTTGGCAAATTTCCTTGGTCATTTGGGGAGCAGTTATTTATAGAATACTTTTCTTTTGAATGATTCTACATTCTTTATAGTCAAATGACTTTTATGGATATCAGATTTGGTTACGTTATTTGAATTTTTGTGAAGATTATTAATAACAGTAATCGATAATAACTAATCTAGTCGTGGATAATTACTTAGATAATTACTAATAATTCACTACAACTATTAATAACCTTCACAAAAGTTCAAATAACATAACTAACTCTGAAATCCGTCAAAAAGACATGTGACTCTAGAGAACGTAGAATTATTCAAAAGAAAAGTATTCTATAAATAACTACTCCCCAAATGACCAAGAAAATTTGGCAACTTCAGCAAACACTGCTGCTGATGCTGCCGAACTTTATCAAAACGATCAGTTGTGATGACAGCTCATCCATGAACGTCATGGTTTACTACTTCTACTACCAAGCCTAATTCAAATAATTAAAGGAGGAAAATTCCTCTTCGAACAGTGTGGTACGTATTTATACACGCGGAAGAGATCGTACTAATAATGCATAAATCGCTGCACATAAATATGCGACAATATGCAATTAATACGACCGAAACACGTGTCGAAAAATTATCATGAATAAACCAACAGTAAATAAAGAAAAAGTGTTCAATTTCTTCATTCTTCTTATTATCAGTATTGTGCTCTAAGTAGCCAAGAAAAAAATGTAATATTGGATAGAAGTTAAAGGAAATCTCTATATCTATAAAACAGACGATGTTTGTGTGTGTGTGTACGTGAATGTGGTTTATGCACGTCCACAAATTAGCACACATGTCGCTCCAATTTTAGGAGGTGATGTGCCATGACTTTATGTGCATTTTAGCGAAATTTTTCTCTCAGAGGCACCCGCGTATAGCTGTAAAAACGATAAACTTTTACCAATTTTGAAGTTTGTTGACATGGCGAAGTCAAATCTGTGCGTACGCGCGTGAAGGCGAGAGAGAGAGAGAGAGAGAAAAAAATTGTATGTTTGTGAGAGGGAGGGTGAAGGAGAGTGGCATTTTCTTTGCCAGCGTCTGACAAAAAAAAAGTAGGAGAGGGCGGCTATTTCTTAACAGTTGTGGTAAGAAAAAAATACCTTCTCTCTCTCTCTCCCTCCCTTACACACACATGCCAGTTATCTCTCTCTCTTTCTTTCTTTCTTTCTTTCTTTCTTTCTTTCTCTCTCTTTCTTTCTTTCTTTCTCTCTCCTTCTCTCACACACACAGCAACATTACACACAAAACACATGTTGCCAAAAAGAAATAGACGCTATCTTTTTATAGTGAGTATGCGAGACAAAAAGTGTGGTGTGTATGTGAAGTTCTTTTGTTAATGTGAGAGAGCAGCATGTGTGTGTGTGTGTAATGTTGCTGTGTGTGTGTAATGTTGCTGTGTGTGTGAGACAGGGAGAGAGAGAGAGAGAAAGAAAGAAAGAAAGAAAGAAAGAAAGAAAGAAAGAAAGAGAGATAAATGTATGTAAGGGAGGGAGAGAGATAGAGAGGGAGAGCGTTCATCAAAAATTTAAATGTCAATTTTTTTTTTCTTCTTAAACATGAGATATAGGTTCAATGTTTTTGAAAGACAATATATTTTATAATGAGATTATATATACTTTCTCACACAACAATTAAAATATATTTACTTTAAATCATTTATTTATTTTATATCGTTCATCTTTCTCCACCCACGCCCTTCTCATTCACACACATGCTACTTTGGGAGCGAAAGAGTTTTGTTTATATTTCACGCCGGTACGAGCCCTTAATATCGGCCTTTTCCGTAACAAGTGTCTTCGGCGATTTTTCGCCATCCATTTCTTTAACAACAATGAAACAACGAGGTATGTAACAATTTGTCAGTGTTCTATTTATTTTTTTCTTTGTGAAAATCGTGCGAGTGTTATCTATAAATTTAGCTGTACTTGGTAAATTTAAGATTTAAAAATGTTTTCCTTATTTTTTATCTCTGTATGTTGGTTCATTCAATTAGAAAATAAAACCTAATGACGATGTAATTAGCAACAAGCACATTTGGTTTCTTAGTTTTTGTTTGTTTTTTTGTTTAAATTCTTTACTTGACTGTTATATTTCTTACGAAGAGTGAAAAAATGTTTTCCATATTCTTAATCTCCGTATTTTCCCCGTACATTGAAAAATAGATGGTGAAAAGATCAATGTGTGTGTGGCTGGATTTCCGAGGCTGAAAATGTAAAATGCTTTTTATACTTCTTAAACATGAGATATAGTTTCAAAAACAGGGTTTGGTAGCATATTTCTTACGTAGAGAGTCTGCATTCTTATTTTTTAAATTTTATTATATATTTAAATTTCATTCTATTCTGTTGCATTTTGCTTTATTTTTCAGCTGTTTGTTTGACGAAACAAGTTACTCTTCATTGAAAACGACCGCGTAACGTTGTCTGTGTTTGAAAACCAGCTTCATTTGTGGCTCTATTTAATCATATTTCTCCATTGTTTCAAAAACAGGGTTTTGTAGCATATTTCTTACGTAGAGAGTCTGCATTCTTAATCTATTTAATCTATTCGCAAAACACGTTGGCATAGAGGGCTAGAAGGGTCAATGAGACTTCTGACGAAAGTAATTTGCAATTGGCTCAGACCTCTTTGCATGCTTTGAGCAGGAGAGTCACTGAAAGTGACGACGAAAGAGCTATGCGACTACAAAGGAGGAGGTCGTATGACCGTTCGGTGCGTTTTCAAGAAATGAGCTCAGCTCGATCTGCTCGCAATTCAAAAAATGCTGCTGCCACTGCCAATACAAGAGCAACTGAGACAGCTGAACAACGAGCAATACTCAATTCAAAGAATGCTGCTGCCACTGCCAAAGCAAGAGCCTCCGAGACTATCGAACGACGGGCAGCTCGCAATTCTAAGAATGCTGCTGCCACTGCCAATTCAAGAGCCTCCGAGACTGCGGAACAACGAGCAGTCCGAAATTCGCAAAACACTGCTGCCATTACTACTACGCGATCTGCTAAAACTCGTCTACAGAGATATGGTAGGCTACAGAGGAATAGTCATTGGCGAGAGACTGCTCGCGGCATTACAAGCCCCAAAAGTTCCTATTGGCTCATGAAGGTTTTCAACTATGAACCGACGATAAGCTACTCCTCCCGCTCTGAAATCGAGATTGAGGGTATGTGCTACACCTGTAAGCACTGCAATGCTAAGAAATGGTCAGCCGAACCACCTGGGATGTGCTGCTCAAATGGCAAAGTGCAGCTGCCATCACTTGAAGACCCTCCACAACCTTTGAAGGACCTGCTGGCAGGGTCTGCGCCAAAGTCATCCAGATTTCTTCAACTTATCAGGACATACAATTGCGCTTTCCAGATGACCTCCTTTGGGGCTAAAGTTGTCCGAGAGGAAAGGTGGATGCCAACTTTTAAGGTCCAGGGGCAGGTTTACCACCTCATTGGGTCACTCCAGCCCCCTAACAATAGTTCACCGGCGTTTTTGCAGCTTTATTTCATCTCTGACTACAATCAACAGGCCGCAGCACGAGTAGCGAATTTCCAGGCGAATGGAGACAACACAGAGGCTGAAACTTTCGACAGAGACATCTTACTTGGCCTACAAACAATGCTGCACGAGCACAACAGTTACATCATCAGCTTCAAATGCGCATTGGAGAACACACTCTGTCCCAACTACAATGTCATCATTAACGCTGACAAGAGGCCATCTGGGGGGCATGCTCGCTGCTTCAATGCTCCCGCATGCAATGAGGTGGCAGTCGTTCTTCATGGGGACCAACACAACCCCAGAGATATAGTTATCTCATGCCGTGGCGGCGGCCTTCGTAGGATTAGTGAAACTCACCGCTCTTACGACAGTCTACAGTACCCCCTTTTGTTTACTTGCGGGGAGAATGGTTACCATTTCGGCATTCAACATCGTCAACCCAACGACCCCTCTGTGACATTGGCCAAAACAGTGTCGTCAAGGGCATATTATGCCTACAGATTTATGTTGCGAGTGAACAGCTTCAATCACTTTCATCGGTCGCGAGACCTACTTCATAAGTTTGCAGTGGACATGGCTGCCAAGGTTGAATCCGAGCGTCTGTGTTTTATAAAAACACACCAGAAAGAGCTACGCAGTGACAGCTACATCCATATACGAGATGGGATCCAGAATGATGCTGATCCCCGAAGCCTGGGAAAGACCTGGATATTACCCTCCAGCTACACGGGGGGACCCAGGTACATGCACGAACGAACCCAGGACGCAATGACATACGTCCGAAATTATGGTCATCCGGACCTGTTTATTACGTTCACGTGCAACCCAAAGTGGGTGGAAATAACCTGTGAACTTTACCCTGGGCAACAACCTGCTCATAGGCATGACCTACTTGCTCGAGTGTTCCAGTTGATGTCATTAATCAAAAAGGGGAAGATTTTTGGGCCAGTCAAGTGCGACATGTACACCGTGGAATGGCAGAAGAGAGGAAATCCACATGCTCACATTCTGATTTGGCTAGCGACGAAAATCAACTCTAATGATGTTGATGCAATCATCTCAGCTGAGATTCCTAACCCTGTCATCGACCATGAGTTATATGACATTGTCAGCATGAACATGATTCATGGTCCGTGTGGGATGGGTGTTGATGGCTATCATGCATGCTTACAGAACTGGTCATGTAGTAAGGGATTCCCTAAGCAATTTGTTGATGAGACACGGGCTAATGGAGACGGGTACCCCCTGTACAGACGGAGACGGCCTGAGAACAGTGGCTTCACCACAACAGTAAAGGGAAGTAAAGTCGACAATCGGTGGGTTGTCCCTTACTGCCCGCTTCTCTTGAAGATTTTTAATGCCCATATAAATGTTGAATTTTGCAGTTCCGTTAAAGCAATAAAGTACATTTGTAAGTACATTAACAAAGGCTCCGATGCCGCCGTTTTTGGCTTTCAAAGTGCCAGTGGAAGAGATGAAGTTTCTGAGTACCTGTCGGGGCGGTACATCAGAAGCAATGAGGCTTTTTGGCGTATTTTCAGTTTCCCACTCCACCAGAGGCATCCAGCAATCATGCATCTGATTGTTCATTTCGAGAATGGTCAGCGTGTATACTTTTCTGAGCACAATGCTGCCCAATTGGCTGCCCTGCCGAAGGAGACAACTCTTACTGGTTTCTTTAAGTTGTGTCAGATTGACACATTTGCAAAGCGTCTTATTTATCCGCAACTGCCATCCTACTTTGTGTGGGATAAAAACGTTTGGACACGGAGACAGTCGGGGGTTGATGTAGATGGGCATCCAGGCATTAAGTTTTCGGATTGCCTCGGGAGGGTATACACGGTGCACCCAAGCCAGCAGGAGTGTTTTTACTTGCGACTCCTTCTTCATGAAGTTGTCGGTCCAGAAAGCTTCCGCGATATCAGAACTGTTGACAATGTGTGTTATGACACATTTCGGGCAGCCTGCTTTCAGCGTGGGCTTTTGGAGGATGACTCACAATGGGATTCTACTTTGGCTGAAGGGGCTTTGCTAAACTCACCCAAAAGCCTACGGCAAGTCTTCGCTATTTTGCTCCAAAAATGTGGGTTGTCCGATCCAGTTTCTTTGTGGGTGAAGTACAGGGACCCTATGTCCGAGGACTTCCTTTGGATGGCAAAGCAACAGTGCCCTAATGCTGACATTGGATACAATGACCTGATCTACAATAATGCGCTGATTGAAATTGAGGATGCCCTGCTCAAAATGGGTGGGGCGGCATTGAACACATTCGGTTTGCCTTCCTCATTGCGACAGGACATTAACACACTCGCACCAAAGTTACTTCTGGAGTTGTCGTATGACGCTGATGGGCTTGCGGAGTACCTGAGAGTAAATGAACTGAAATTGCTCGCTGATCAGAGGCTGGCGTACGAAACTGTCGTCAGTGCTGTTGAAAAACAAGTGGGCGGCATTTTTTTCCCCGATGCTCCTGGAGGTACCGGCAAACCCTTTGTAACAAGATTAATACTTGCTAAGATTCGTCGCGAGAAACAAATTGCGCTAGCTGTTGCATCCTCGGGAATCGCTGCTACGTTATTGCCAGGTGGTAGGACGGCGCACTCGGCATTCAAGCTGCCTTTGGATTTGGTGAGGGCCGAGGTTCCTACTTGCAATATTAGCAAAAATTCAGAGGAAGCTGAAGTTCTTAGACAGTGCCGTCTTATTGTATGGGACGAATGCACAATGGCCAATAAGGGTGCCCCTGAGGCACTCGATCGGTCACTGAAAGATATCAGGGATTCTACAGCTTCTATGGGTGGTGTAACTCTATTACTTTCAGGAGATTTCCGACAAACCCTTCCTGTCATCCCTAAAGGAACCAGGGCTGATAAAGTGCGTGCATGCCTTAAGTCATCCATGTTGTGGCCCCAGGTTAAGATGTTAAGCCTAAGCACAAACATGCGTGCGCACTTGCTTGGTGATATCACGTCTGCAGCATTTGCTGAAGACATTTTAGCCCTTGGAGAAGGGAAGGTTCCTAATAATGATAAGGGTGACATGTCCATCTCTGAACTGTGCAACACAGTGGACAACCCTTCTGACCTTTTGGAAACAGTGTTCCCCAATCTGGAAAGTAACTATGCAGACATCAATTGGCTCAGTGAAAGAACTATCCTGGCCCCCAAAAACGTAGCTGTCAGTGCTATCAATGACCAGCTCATAAGCCGAATTCTGGGTGAGGAGCGCATCTACAAATCGGTTGACCGGACCTCTGACCCCCAAGACATTGTCAATTACCCTATCGAGTTTCTCAACTCATTGGAGCCAGCAGGGCTTCCACCTCACATTCTTAGGCTAAGGGTTGGATGCCCAATTATGCTAATCAGAAACTTGCTTCCGCCTAAACAGTGCAACGGGACCCGCTTAGTAGTTACGTCCCTGATGCCCCACTTGATTGAGGCCACCATTGTTACAGAGTGCGGGAGAGGTGAACATGTTTTCATTTCAAGGATGCACCTTTATCCCTCGGGGTCAGACATACCATTTCACTTCCACAGATCGCAGTTCCCGGTGAGACCATGCTTTGCCATGTCCATCAACAAATCCCAAGGCCAAACACTATCGGTGGCAGGCATCCATTTGGAGGAGCCATGCTTTTCACATGGGCAACTTTATGTGGCCTGCTCCCGTGTGGGTAGTAGAAACGCTCTTTTTGTGTATGCTCCTCAGGGCAGAACACGCAATGTTGTCTATAGCGAAGTTTTATAGACAAGTTGTCATTGCAGCCGATGTGGTTATAAACAGTGATCCAGAAGCATTGGCCGGACATATTCGCAAATCATGGCAACATGAATTATGGACTCTTCCACTTTTTTATTGGACAATGCTGACTTCTCCAACAATAATGCTCACTCAGCTGATATCAGTGATTAGCTAAGTTGCTCATAAAGTTAACCTAGAGGGACAGGCCCCTTATTTTTTGGTTAAGGCTGTGGTAAGTTTTCCTAAGCTGTTCCAATCCAAATCCCCAATGCAACACTTCATAATCCTAGATTAATCCCGGGCAACACCGGGCTATACTGCTAGTATACCATAAAACGCACCATCTGAAAGAATCAGCCTTGACATATCCCTCTTCTTACTATGTGTGTGTGTGTGTGTGTGTGTGTGTGTGTGTGTGTGTGTGTGTGTGTTTGTGTGTGTGTGTGTGTGTGTGTGTACATAGCTATATATACATGTGTGTGTGTCTGTGTATTTTGTGTGCATACTTTTAGCTAATGTTTCATTATGGGATAAATGGAATGGAAATAAAGAAATGTCATACCATATTCAGTTCTTGTATATTCGCATTTGTTAGTTTGAGAATGTGTTTTAATATTTGCGGGTTTTCTTGTATAAATTTCAATTATTCATTTAAAATAGTAACCTTTCATAGAAAATAGAATCCATAATTCAGTCGGTGAACAATAATATCTCTCATGTCTCACTTTGAAAACTCTACTTTGGCAATATTTTTCTTCTGTTCAAATAATGTTAATTTTGATTAACATATATATTCTTAATACTACAAATAATATTGAATTCATTTAAATTGTACGTTAGTGTTAAGAAGTAATGAAATTCATAAGAAATTTTATATCAACAACATTTTTCTTAAATTTCGCTAATAAATCCGACCTCATTCAAATAAAATTAAATATATATAAAAAAACATAGTTGTATTATTGGCTGTTTATAATGAGAAGTCGATGAATGAAGAATGTATCTGACAGATAGTTTTGATCTTTCATTGAACATTTCTTAATGTGTGTATACTGCATTCTATAATATATTGATTCTACTCCGAGATTGATTATGAGTTTCATAATATAGATCCACACAGCTATCAAATAAACATTTCCTTTGAATCATGAAAAACGATGTTTAACGGACCCTAAAAATTTCATTAATATTTGCTCTGTTATTTGTATTATCGAAACAGAATGAAGTATATTTATGAATCCAAACTAGTACGATACAATAATTTTTCTTTAATTTGTTCCAGTCATTCAATCGTGGCCATGCTGGGGCACTGCTTTGAAGGTTTTAGACGAACAAATCGACTCCAGTATTTATTTTAAAGTCTAGTACTTATTCTATCGGTCTCTTTTTGCCGAACCGCTAGTTTACGGATACGTAAACAAACCAACACTGACTGTCAAGTAAAGATGGTGTACAAACACACGATTATACACACGCACACACACACACACATACACACACACACACACACACATTACATCTCCCAAATCCACTCATGAGTCATAAAGCTTCCTTGGCATATTGACCAAGAAGACACTTGCCCATGGTGTCATGCAATGCAGGATGACCAAACCCAGAACCATGTGGATTGAACCAAGCTTCTTACTACACAACCACAAATAAAAGATATTCATGAAAATATCTTAAAATATTAAAAAGTTGATAAGATCAACTAAATATTTCATATTTATTTAATTTGAAAAGATTTTTAGTTTACTTTACCTTTTTTCCATGACATACGTTATATTGTCGACATAAGTAAATTTAATACAACACTCCAAACGTTTCTATTTCAAAACGTATACATTAAGCCTTCAACAGGTAAATAATATTTAATAAAACTCACTTAAACAAAGACCAGTTCTTTCTTGGCTCTCCACGCATCACGGACAATTCCTATTGATGGCACTTCTCAGCCTGTAGATCTGAAATTAAAATGGCAACGCTCACCAACCTTGCTCTTAGCACTATCAAACTCGGTGTTACGAAATTACCCACGATCCGTGAGTTGAAAGCACTGTGGAAACGAATAATCAAACAATCTAGAGTCCTCACCCCATTTTTACATAGTCGGTTATTCCCGTTTATAAACTTCTATCGAATGCTTGCTCGATTGACAGTAGACCGTGAGCGCCTAGTATAATAGAGGTATCAGATGTACAACTTTGATCTGTGATTGACTCACGACTGTTGCGTCAAACATGACTTGTAGATGATAATAAATCACAGAAGTGATGTAGAGGTTCACCGCCGCTGCTCAGTTATTCGGCAAGAGATTCCAACCTGTGTATTTCTAATGGACTATGACAAATCAGCTCGAATGCTCGTCGCAGTTCCTGTCTACTTCGTAATCTGGATCGAACCAATCAACGAAAAGCGTATTCATAACTTCAGTCTAGTGCGAGATGACGGCGTTTCCACTGCCGGTTCTTCAGTTGCGGAGATGCATGCTCCCTAACTTGAATTGATTAAAAAGTACGCTAGTTCCTACTTTCTAATTGTTTCGAAACTTTGATACCTATTTTGACTTCTGTGGTATTGTATGACAATGCTAACACGGTTCTTTTGTGTCTCAGTTCATGCGAGATTACAAAAGCATCGGTCATTGGGTCCATAGAACATGAATCGCTTCTCGGCAGTAAAAACTACTTTGATAACATCAACAGAAGTAGTTAAAAATAATTTTGCGCAGTTTACCCTTGCCTTCTTAGGTTTTTTGCTTAAATAAATCTTCCTCTTGACTTTTCCGTACATGTATCCAATTTCTTTCAGTGTTATTTGAAATGTTGGAATATTTACATCTATTTCACATTTCTCCTTCACCTTCAATGCCGTTTACCTTTTTTCCAGCAACCAAGACATGGGTCACAGTCATCTTCATTCGCCTTTGAGTTCTTTTCCAAGCAACTTTTTTCTTCCTCTTTTCTTCCTATTCCGGTTATAGTCATTCTTTAACATATACACCACTGTAGACTTCGAAATCTTCAAACCAACAGCTATTTTCTTCAGGCTTAGGCCATCTTCTCTCTTCTATCAAACTAAAGAACTCATTTCTTTTCAATGCAATTTCATCCGAAAAATTTTTTGTCAATTAAAGAAAGATTTCTTGAAGAATAATACTTATTGAAGTACTGCATACTGCCTTTGTACTAGAAAATTTGCATAAAAATTTGAAGGGATTGCTCAGGGTGACATTAAAGTAAGCATTCTATTATGTCCGAAAAATAATGTCGCGTAATTTATATCAAAATATGTAAAAAGAAATGCTCGCAGCACACAAAAGACTGAAACAAGCATCTTACTTTAAGTTAATTTAAAGCTCACAAATATGTGCGTAGCTACTCTAAGTAGCTCTACAAAATAAACTTTCTAGAAGTACAATTTTTAAGCCGTCTGAAAAAAATTGTCAAGCTCTGTATTAGTGGCAAACCCATTATCTATTAATACTGCCATTGTTGATATCCGGGTAGTTGTTGTTCCGTAGACCGAATTTCTTACACACCTCTACTCTATTTTCTTATATTCTTTTCAATGAGTTGCTTGTTTATGTGTAAATTGGACAAGCGTTTATGCTGATAATATATAAAATTGAAGATACTGTATAGTTGGTGAATATAGATTACCACGTGTTGTGGTATCTCTTGTTTTGTTTGTTAAGTGTGATACCGTGGGTACTAAATTTTGTTCACTCTTTCGCCGGCTCTTGAGAAAGCCTTCATCAACATTTTGTATTTTGGTTGTTTGTTCTTCTGTTTATTGTAACTTATTTAGCTTGTCTGGTAGTTTCTTCAATATGTTCATTCAGATGAGGTCGCGTTTATTGAATGTGTAATCGTCCTTGTATTGTGTTCTTTCTTTTGTGGAGCAGTATGCGTTTTGTAGATTCTGTTGAGATGCTTTGATTGATTGACGGTTGCCCATCTTATTAATTTTTTTCCCTTTTCAGTAAGTATTCTTTCTGTCACTTGTTCTATCCCAGCTTTTGAGACCTTATTGTTTATAGTAAATTCCCGTATATTTGCACATGTGTTATTTGCAACTTTATATTTTCTCAAATTCTTTGTTTTCTCTAGTATTATTATGTATCTTTCATAGTGCACATGTTATTAGGTTATAGTGTTGATGTGTAACACTTTAATGTAATTTTTTGGTCTAAGATACTAGGTGATATCTCCTTTTTAAGAAAATACTTTTATCTTTGAACGGGATATTTTGTTTTCTTCTTTAATGCAAACTATCAAATTTACCCCGGTCACCCTATATATATATCAGCTTTGTGATGGTGATTTAGAATGTTGTCAAATGTTTTCTTGCTATACTGTATATGTTCTACTTAATTTCCAATGCTTTTATGCTGGAGCTGTAATATATAAATGAAACAGCTAGTGCGTTTATGATTACTTGTTTATTTCTAGTACTGAGATCAGGTCATAATAGGTTTCTTTCAATAGAATTGTTAATGAATGTGAATGCTAAGCGCTGACATTGTAAGCAGTCTGTGTATTATTACTTCTCTCACAGGTATAGGGCTGCTCTCTAAGTTTTCCTTTTCACTTCTAATGATATAATAGTTTTCCATTGTACTATGACAAACTTTTTTATTTTATTAGTGTTTGAGTTTCTTAGATTGTGTAGAATATTTTTAAGTGTCCACCAGTGTGAAATACTAGAAAATACCTTCTCGGAGTCAATCGAAGCAATACAGGGGGTTATTTTCACCATTTAATGTCGACTATCACGCTCGATTCACTGGTAGCGGTTGTCTTCAGCTATACAACCTTTTCTGGTAGTGTTTCTTATTCTTATAGAAATATTACCGTTTTCTAGATGCCTAAACAGCCTCTTTTACTGTATCAATCTAACGACATAACTCGTTAATAAGTAAAGGTCTATAATATAGTGACTGCCTGGTATTCTTTTGTGGAATTAGTATATTTCCACTTTCGGTATCCATTCAGGCTTTAATTCGTATCTGCTAACCACTTTATTGAATGCTGTTGCTATATAATCATGGGTACTGGCCATGTACTTCATCCAGAAACGGGAGACTTTTTCTATCCTAGATACATTGCAGTTGTAGTGATATTACTTATGGGAGAACAACATTGAGGCGCTATTGTGTTTTTTCTTCATTTCTGAAGCACTGTACATTTTTATTGTGTTGAGTGTCGTTGCTTCATATTCCTTCCCATACACCTGAACTTGGCGTTGGCAGTAGCGTCCTGCGTTGGGTTGTCTTCTGATGTTATAGTTATTTGTTGATGTCTTCTCTTTAATGTTCTGGCATTTGTTTAAAACAGTTTGTTCTCCTAGGAGAAGCGTTTAATTCAGTTTGTTTTTGCTGCTATGCTTTGTTTGAGCTTTGCATTTGCTTCCAGAATAGCTTCATGTTTATGTATTTATTGTTATTTGTGTTTTTTTATTATGTTAAATGGCTCGCTAAGTAAAGATAGTCATTATTACTTTTTACTTATGGTAGAGTGGGATTGGAGCAAATCCGAGGTAAACTTCATCACTACCACTGTTGTAGAATAAATGAGATCCTGCAGTCTGTCAAAATTCGATACCTTTTTCTTTTATCTAGCACAGAATATCTTGAAAGGTCCAATCATATCTATTCTTTCATAAAGTCGTTTATTCATTTGTAGCTAATGAACGCGCTTGTGTTGCTCCTTATTCATTGATTCTTTGCTTTTTTCTGTTGTCTTTATCATTTCAGTTATATCATTCTTAATACTGTTTTGTTTATCCGTTTGGATGCTTCTTGTTCTTTCATTTGCTGATAGGTATGGGATGGAGGGCTTGCATTTGTTTTGGCTGTGGGGTCGATTGTGTATGTGTATAGGGGCTTCTTTGATATTCGTAATCTTGTTTAGACTTTAATTTACTGCACAACCTTAGTTGTTCCTTGCATGGTCTGTTAAAAATCAATTTTATTTTGGTTTTGAGTTCTCGCTTATGGTATCGCTGTTTCCGATGTGTGCTTTTCTTTCGTTTCTGGAGTGTTACGTGCTTTGTTTATGATAGATTCTATTTTGCCTTCATTAGATTACGGCACTTTGTTTTTCTAATTTTATTGTACAATTTGTCTCTATATTTGTTTATTTGTGTTTTAAAAACTTTCCAAATGTGGATAATATAATGTGTTATATTTTCCTCATTTCTTTGTAGTTGTTTTCAATAACTTAGATGTCTCTTTTATGATACTTGTGTATTTTGGGTAGTGTTGTTGTGTAATATGCACGTAACATTTCAGTGCAGTTTGTTTTCTTCGGTCCAGCAACCTCTTCTGATTGTATGTGCATTTTGGAGGCTTATAGTAAGAGACGGGCCTTTCGGTCTAATAATTTTTTTTTTTTTGACAAGACATCATCTTAGACTATAGTGTTAGTAGCTTCTTTAGTGATCGCAATAGGTTCACAATACAAAATTTTATATGGTTTCTTTTGCCTATTGATTTATTTCCAGGAATTGTGGGGAGTATCTACTACCATTAGTTTTATTTTGCGATAGTCTGTTTAAATTGATTAATGTTTTACGCACTATGAATAAAAATGAAATGGAATTATCATGACATTATGGAAGGAAATTCTCTTCTTGTCAACGCATGAAGATCCATAGAAAGGAAAAGGTTATATGAAAACTAATGAATGAAAAGCGGCACACACAGCTAGCAGATATCACTTTGGAAAGCCAACGCCAGTAGTCAAACAGCAGTGCAAAAGATATCTATGTTGTTAATTCAGATAGAGAATTAGTACTGACTCTTGATATCAAACTAAGTGAGCCACCCACTATTGTAAAAAGAGATGGTAGGAGAGATTAGATGAAGAAATAGTTCACAGAATAGACTAGATGATAAGAAGGAGCACATAATAATAGAAATTTGCCAAATTTAGAGATATTGCTTTTGGAACCAGCAAGGACGACTATGAAGTTAGATTTTAGATATATTCAATTTATTATTCTTGATAATGTCTAGCATTGCCAATTCATCTAACGGTTATTTGAGAATGTTATTATTATAAATTCTTACTGGGACAGCTGAGTATTGATGTCCATTATCTTGTTTTGTATTTCCGCTTTAAGTATTGATTTGATGCGTCTGTAATATTTCTTCCTGTTTTTTTTCTTTCATATCTGTGTATTGTACTCGATCTCTATTTCATTGTTTACAAGGAATTTGGAAATCTGCGTTTGGTCTTATATTCTTTCTTTATGCAGTGTGATATTGGTCTCCTTAATTAACTTTTCTCTCCTCTGAGTTGACTTGATACGTCTTTTTAATCGAAATCTCATGTAGTGTTTGTGACAGCTTAGATGTTTATCATCTGTAGCGTGAGGTTTTACATATACAACAGATGGTTATCTAATCTCCCACAACACTTGTACTCGATTCCTGTTTAATTTAGCATTTTAGCTTACAGAACTTGCACCATGCAAAAAGTGGGTGAATACCAAGTTTTTTTCGAATAAATGTGGGATTAGATCTGTAACATTTTTTTGTTTACAAAATTGTTTAAACTCACGCCGTGATTAATTTGTCTGCTGGTTATTGACGCTATCTTACTCGGGGCTAATATTCGCCGGATATACATGCATGTTAGACTAACCATTCGTTGATCAGCAATTCATTATACTGCAGCATTCCACTTCATTTTCTAAACAACTTGTGGTTTTCAAGAAGTGTGTTCATCTTCTGTAGTATTACTGTACTACTGCAAGATTACCCAAACTGCAGGGAATAAGTTTTAAGGTCTTTTTTGTTGTTTTTTTAGCCTAAATCATTAAGATGATTTCTCTTCAGTGTGACAATCAAGCATTATCTCTTGCTCCTTCAGCATTTTAAGTGTGCGTATGTGTCCTTGCTAAATGTGTTTACCAGATATATGGAACCATATTATTTCATGGTGGCTTCTGCATGTTTGTTTATAGTAACAGTTTGAATACTTCGGTTGATATCAACTTCTCGGCGTTTAGAATTGTAATTGTTATTTTAAGCAACATTACTTGGGCTTATTTCTTCACTAACCATGTTCTTTCCTGGATTTCTGCTTGCCTTATTGTTGTTGCTATATATATATATATATATTTTTACCTAGTTCTTCATAAAATGGTGTAGGCTTGGAATGGATCAGATTGTTTTGTTCATTAATGGTTTGCTGAAGATATTTTGTAAATTAACAAGAATCGGGTATTCTTTAAATTCAGTTTTTTTATGGTTGTGTTATATTTCTGTAGCATTTGTCGTGTCTTCCTTTGCCCAACTGTATCTTTTCGTCATTAGTCTTTCCTTTATGACAGATACTCTCTTTTATATTTCTTTGTTTTCGAATGGTTTTACTTGCCTTTTGATATTCCCATACAAGTAGTTGTAAGTGATTACGCACTTTTGTTTGTAAGTGCTATATTATTCCATTTATCTCATGATATTGATATTCGTGTTTGTTTTCATTAAGTTTGCGTTGGACAGATTGCATTCTTGATTGTTGTTTTTTCCTTGTTTGTTCCATGGGAAGATTTATTGATTTTAATTGTTCAATTCTTTCCACTTTTAGACTATTGTAATATCTTTACAATTTTCTATATTTCAGTACAGTTCATATTCCGTTTTATTTATATTTTCATACTGTTTTAGTTTTATTTTCCTGATTCAGAGTTCTTTGAGAGTTCTATTATTTTTTCTTAGCTTTTCTTATTCATTTATTTTGTACATTTTAAGCCTATCTCCATGGTTTACGTTCTCAATTCTACTCTGTGTTCATTATTTCGTGTTTCTTTTAAGCGTTCTTTTTCTGATTTTTAAAATATTTTTCTTATTTTCAGAAAGGATTTTCTTAAATTAGCTTGTTATATTTGCGATCCAATGTTACATTTAGCCATGTGTTATTTTCCTTTGAAATTCTATGCGAGAATATTGACGTAGCTTCATTTTTGGATGGAATGCAGCTGTATACTTATTCTTCTCTTGGCAATTTGTGCCATTTCTGTTTGATTTACGATACGTGAGAAATCGAATATTTAAATTGTCATTATTTCTGTGTTCTGTATGCTCTATTTCCTCCAATTTGCTATACATAAATTCTAATTATGCATTTTTCGTTTAGCCTAGGGTGAATGACACGATTTCTTATTCGTATTGTGTGTCATTTTTTGCGAGTGATCAATCACTAGTTCTCTGCTAGTTTGTATACACAGGTGTTCGAAAGCTGGTCAGTACGAACATAAGTAACGCATGAGATAGTGGTCAATAGGTCATAAAAGTATACGTACACAATTACCTTTGAATTTGGACTTTGGAAATGAAGAGCCTCATCTCCATTTCTTCAAGGGTCGCTTACAATCATCGCGATGATTTTTGTTTAACTCCACTAAAAGGTAAAATGTGATTGATAAGTGAGGTTTTTTTGTGCAAGTCATTCGTACTTGTTACACTAGCTTCTTTATGTAAGTTCATATCCTTGAATCACTTGAGTTATTTCTCTTTTATCTTTTAATCATACAAGTTATTAATGGCCAAACCCGTTCGTAACATTTTTGTATTTATAAAAAAAATTGTCAATCTATCAAAGCAGGTAATTGCAAATTATAGTATGCTGATAAGATAAAATAAGATGGAATGATGTTGTTAGTTCTCTTCTCTCTTATAAACAAATTAGCGTGTAAATTAAATTTATGTAATTAATACTTAATTTCTTGAAATCAGCACATATTTTCTTTGGGAGTAGCCATCAAATATCACTCAAATTAGGAAGTAATTGAGAAATTATTACATACATCTTTCCGTTTATCACGCTTTAATATTTTTTTTTTTATGTAGATTCATGCCATCGGTTTATTTCTGTTGTTTCACGTCAATGTTTTCAAAATTATGCAAATTACGACGACTGGCGAAACACTTGGTATTTCTTCTATGTAAAAAAAAAGAACTTCCCGAGAGTTCAAAGCAAGTTTTGAATTGTTTATACAATACTTAGTACTCCATTTGGACCATCATATGTCCTAGAGCTGCTATTTTGCTGAAAAGTTTAGATTTCCCCGCAGGTATGAAAATAGTATTTTACAAGATCTAGTCTTAATCGCTTAAAACAATGTTTCCTTTTCATTGAAAAATTTCGCGAATCAGCGTTTGGCTTTTGTTTTCTTTCTCCACTCCAATTAGAAGATAATTGCAATTAATTGGGAAATTTTTCGTACGGCATTCAGTCCATCATTTAAATTATTTATTAAAACTTGTACTTTTTAATTCTTATTCCTTCCTTTGTTAACTATAGCCCTGGGATAGAAATACCGTCATATTCTGTTTATGTCTCTTATTGTACTAATAGTATTTATCAACCTCATAAAATATCAACTAGTGATGCAAGTCATCCATGTTTCTCTCGGTTGGCTGATCTGATGATGCTCGGACACTTATGCGCAGATGTTCAATGATAAAATATAAAAGCTATCAACTATCTCAACAAAACATTTCTTGTTATAGTACAATTTACATATATACACTGGCGAAACACAAAGACAGATGCAGAGAGAGAGAGACAGAGAGAGATAGATAGATAGAGAGAGAGAGAGAGAGAGAGAGAGAGAGAGAGAATAAAGAGAGGAGACAGAAAGCACGTGATGGTGCAGGAGAAAGAGAAAGAGTAAGAGAAAGGGTAAATAGTGAATAGGTAAAAGGATTATCTGTAATGAAAGAACAGGAACAACACTGCCAATTGGATTTCTGTATAGTCTACATACAGTAACAGCAGTCTACAATCTGTGCATTTATCACTTTTTGAAAGTATCACCTCTTTGCTTTGCGAGTCGCTACCGAATAAAAGACAAATTTTAAAAGACATCATACAGTACATCACTGCATCTCCAATTTGTTGAGCCAGTGATTATTTTTCATTTATTTCATTTGCCTCATTTAGAAATAAAATATTTTTACATTCACATTCTGCTTGTTGTTTTTCAAACGTAGTGCAGATAGTTGAAATTCTTAGTTACATCTTTTTGAAGTGTTAATATTTATTTTTAACAATCGTCAGTTATTTACTCGATGTAATACCTTCTGCGACACGCTTAATTCACTGAAATTGCTGCGACATCTGTATGCAACAATTATTAAATATAATAGTGTATTATTTTCCTATACTATTCACTGAAGACCGCATTAGCGTTGTAAGTAGTAGTTAAATTTTATAAATTCAAATAAGTAGCAGATAAAATAACAGATTAACAGATTTTAAAATCATATTTTATAAAACGTTTCTGTTTTTTTACTTAATGAAATCCGAATCTCTGTACCGTAATGTCAAACTTAAAACTATAATTGCTGTTATTAAATATAAAATCCCATCTTGATTTATCGGTAACTTTTCCGCTACTAGAAGAGTGCTAACGTTTGAATATTTATATTTCTTCAGCCATTAATAATGTGATGCTAATTCAGCAGTGAATCATCATCATATCGTCGCTTGCAATATATCAGCCAAAACCCATGTTGAATTTTCGAGTGCCAGTTAGTTGTAACATAAAAGAAAGAATAAAAGCAACGGTGTATGAAATGCACATGCGTAGAATTTAAAGAAGAGATGATTTTCACACTCATAGCGTGGTCGTGTGCTTGGGCTCCAGCGAACATAGACAGCATGCAATGGTAAACAGAAGTCATATGGTTCGAAAGTGGAATATTTGCTGTTGTTCGACTTGAATATATAACAAAAACAGAGACTGTTTTCAAATTTAAGCACACTTATATCGTTCAAACATTTAAAACATTACTAAAAGGAAATAAACATCTAAATATTAGATGTATATACACAAACATTTATATATAATGTGTGTGTGTGTGCGTGTGTGTGTGTGTGTGTGTGTGTGTGTGTGTGTGTGTATACACGCTTACTTATGTGCATATGTGTACTTTTGTGCATTTATGATAACTTTTCTCATTTTATTTTAGTCTTATATTTTTGTTGTTAAAACTATGTCTTGTTTTGGCTAAGTTCTTTATTATTTTATGATTATGTTGTGTATTTTAAATTTACTGTAGTTTTTAATGCTTACAATTGTGACTGACATAACAGTATTGCTAGGAAAGTACGAAAATAATTTTGTTTCGTTCTGAGCAGGCATGATATTCTCAAATAATTAATAAGCTAATAAAAATGAATAACAAAAGTTACATCAAAGTATACCAAATATATCACAATCTTGGCCTACAGAGACTTCTGTAATATAATTATTGGTAGCTCTCATTGATTCTAGACATCAGTTTTAATACAAGGTAGAATAATAGAATAATGTGGCACTGATGTCCTATTACGCACATTTAAGACGTAAATTATTAGGATTTCTACATTCTGAAACAGAGACCTTGTGATTGTACATGTGTTCTATATCTTTTGGCTATACTGTTCGTGTAGTTCGTTAATATGGTTGTAGTTTGACACTTCGTTGGTGTAAAGTAGATAATATGTTACGTATCTACAGAATATGATGATTTCTCAGAAACAAATTAGTGTAAAAGCGTTCATTTAAATTCGTACAACTTTTCAAACGTGTAACATACCTTAAAATGTAAGATAGAGCAATTAGATAAAATATTATTTTGGATTATTCGTAGCGTTTTCGGTGTTAATGATTGCAGTGGTTATACTACAGAAATGCAAAATATGCATCATTTAAAATTCAACAAGATATATCTGATATAAAATCTGAAAAATAGAATTCATCTTATAATTCAAGCACATACTCAGAAATGCAGAAAATAAGGTAACAACCAACACAAATTTCCCAAACAGCTATAAATATTTTATTAAAGCATAATTCTGATCGGATGGGGGTAGTGTTTGTTAGAACATCAGTTCTGGAAAGTGAACAAGAAGTGATAGTTCGCAGCCGCGGCGGAGAAGTGCCAGGTAACAACTGATTTAAATAGAAAGTGGTCTATTGTATTATCGTTTTAGATTTTCGTTTTCGAAATGATTTCATTTGCTCTAAAAATTTTCAACTTTAACGTGAAATGAGCATTAGTTCATATTATAATGTAGTCGTGCCTATTTACGTGTGCTGAATAAAATTAAGATTGAATTAAAAAAAAGATTGTTAACAAAATAAAGAAGGTTTCTGTGCTTCTCAGGGTAATATAATTGCTACTTTCCAATGCTGTTAGTGATGCCCACGTTATACGGGGGAGGAAGACAAAGCTGGAAAAATTATATTACTGAAAGTTTTGGTTATATAATTATCACTTCAAACTAATATCGTCTTAGAATACTTTCAGTCCCGTTTTACTAATTCTATATTTCAAAACAAAAACAAAAACAAGAAATAATGTTAAATCTTATCTTTCTGATGAAAAATGATTGAAACATGGAAATAAGTTTTAAATCAAAACTAGTATTATCTTGATTAATAAACACTTCTTTCTATGAATATTTCTGTAAGCAGGTGTTTATATATGCATATATATGTATATGTATATATAGCTATATCTATATATATATATATATATATATATATATATATATATATATATATATATGTAAGTATTATGTATGTCTATATATGTATATATATATGTATATGTATATATGTATATATATGTATATATATATATATATATATATATATATATATATATATATATATATATATATATATATATATATATATATATATATATATATATATATATATATATATATATATATATATATATATATATATATATATATATATGTATGTATATATGCATGCATATAACCTTTCGTACATCTGCTTACATGTTCTTATGCATACGAAGAATTTTATTACTACGTGTTTGTGCAGAAACAGAGATATATAATTATGTAAATGAGATTGAACATATTTTATTCTAATTGCAATTTATTCATAATTTATAAAAGCTCTATAGTTCTTTAGTGCAAAATATAATTACAATGATAATTCTTACCGGGAGGTAAGGGATTATAATCGTAATATGTTATGCCAAATGAAACGAAATTTGAAAATTAATATTCTAAGATTTTGCGAAATATTTTTAAAATGGAAAAGAAAAAAAGCATAATATGAATGTGTGATTGACTTACAAACGTACAGAAAACACTAACTTGTAAAAGATGATTCAAGTTGCCTAGCTGTTAAGTCACTGATAGGGAACACACTGTCGTATCGTAAATTCGACAACTTTATAAAACAATGTTTACTTTTCAACCATTTGTGCAGAATACTTATAGGATATTTATCTATTTGAAAATAGTTCTAGAATTCTATTTATTTAAATCAGTGGTATTTATCACATAGAAATCAACTCAAATATTGTTATACATCGGTTGACATTAACTTCTAAGGCAGTGTCATACAATGACCAAAACGTGCAAGAGGTTAGTCAAATAAGAAAAACATATAACTAGCTGATATTTTGTCATGAAATGTGTCCTTTGTTTAAAAAAGGGAGAAAAGCTTGCTATTAGCACTTGCTAATATTCTATCACGTCTCCATAATAAAAGAAAGTGGTTGAAATAGCACTATTTTTTTTTATTAACAATAATAACCCAGTAATTTCATATATTTGAAAAAAGACCAGATAAAAGTCGTTTTAACATGAAAAACTTTGTTCCTAGATATTCGAAATTTTTTTCATTTAAAGAAAAGAAATATCAATAGTCCAGGGTGTATCTTATTTTATATCCCTTATTTTGTAATTTC